>NW_027467712.1:1323332-1330832 GCF_046742065.1 Oratosquilla oratoria
CAACTTAACAATGGCACAGTTGATGGGCTCAACAAATCTTTTATAAAAAAAAGAATACACTCATTCATTATATCTACAAAACACCCAAAGACCCACAACTTTTTCATAAATACACGAAGCGGTTCACGAATTCTAAAACAGGAGTGGCGCATTGGAGGTCAGATGCTCCCAAAGAGTCCATTAAAACCCGAGTCACTCAATACTGATACAAATAGCCTTTGTGGTAATGAGAATCATGGTTCATTCTGTATTAAGGAAGGGAGAAGTAGAAAGAGAAATAAAGAGAGAAAAAAGAGAGGAAAAAAATAACAGAATGGAAGGGGTAGAGGTGAAAGGTGGAAGATGGGGAGGATATTGTAACATCAAGTGCGAACTAAGTATTGTAATGTATCACATGAACAAAAAAATTTCATACTTGTCTTCTCCATCCTCCTCCTCATCATTTTCGTCCTCTTCATTGTCGCCCTCGTCTTCTTCTTGACTCCTCCTTCTCCTCCTCTTTCTAGTCTCCGTGTCCGTCGCCGTACTCGCCGTCATCCGGCTCCTCCTCGTCTTCGTATTTGTATTCCTCCTCGTCCTCATCGCCCCCCTGCCTTAGCCATCGTCCTTTTCCTCGTCTTTGTGATTGTTGTTGTCCTCCTTGTTTTTGTGATTGATGTTGTCTTCTTCGTCGTCTTCCTTCTCATCTTTTCATCTACTAGTTATTCCTCCTCCACTTCCCCTTCCTATTTCTTTTCCATTTCCTCTTGTTCCTAATCTTTTCGTTCCTCCTTTTCCTCCTGTTCTCCTTACTACTCCTACTCCTCCTTTTCGTGTTCCCATTTCTTTTCCTCCTCCTCTTCCTCATCATCATCTTCATCATCATTATTTTCATAACCATCATCACCATCATCATGATCATATTTTTTAAAATCTTTTTCTCCCTCATTTTCTCCTCTTTCTTCCTTCAGTTTTTTCCTCCCCTACTCTACTCTACCCTCTTCCTTCATCTCTGACTCGTTAAATCAGCAACAGAATCTTAAAGGACGGCTAAAGAAAGAGAACACACTACGAATTCAGCCGTACACGAAACGTCCATTACGACGTTAGAAAAAAAAAAAAAAAAAAAAAAATGGAGACGCGATCTTCACAGCACAGAGCACCAAAGAAGTGCTCACCTCATTGACCGGGTGGGGGATCTGGGTGGAGAAGGGGCAGACAGTGCCACGGGCAGAGACTTGCATGCCTCGAGCCTGTGGCATAGCGCGTGACAAAGATTATAATTTCTCTCTCTCTCTCTCTCTCTCTCTCTCTCTCTCTCTCTCTCTCTCTCTCTCTCTCTCTCTCTCTCTGTCTCTCTCTCTCTCTCTCTCTCTCTCTCTCTCTCTCTCTCTCTCTCTCTCTCTCTCTCTCTCTCTCTCTCTCTCTCTCTCTCTCTCTCTCTCTCTCTCTCTCTCTCTCTCTCTCTCTCTCTCTCTCTCTCTTCCTCTCTCTCTCTCTCTCTCTCTCTCTCTCTCTCTCTCCTCTCTCTCTCTCTCTCTCTCTCTCTCTCTCTCTCTCTCTCTCTCTCTCTCTCTCTCTCTCTCTCTCTCTCTCTCTCTCTCTCTCTCTCTCTCTCTCTCTCTCTCTCTCTCTCTCTTTGTGTGTGTGTGTGTGTTTGTTTGTCTGTTTCTCTCTCTCTCTCTGTCTCTCTATCCATCTGTGTCCCTCTCTGTGTGTCTCTTTCTCTGTCTCTGTGTGTCTTTTTCTCTGTATCTGTCTCTCTTTCTCTCTCTATTTTCTATCTATCTATCTATCTATCTATCTATCTATCTATCTGTCTGTCTATCTATCTATCTATCTCTTTCTCTCTGTCTCTCTCTTTCTCTCTTTTTACTTCTGTCTGCCTGTCTGTCTGTCTGTCTCTTTTCCTTTCTCGGTTTCTATCTCATCAATTTTTTACGCTGTCCTATTTCGACAGCAAATACTTTCTAAAGTATTTGTTTCTCACGCCTCAGTCTATATTTGCAGATCTAATGACAAAATTGGCTTTGTATCTTCCTTTAAAGAAAAGGAATTATATATTTACTTAACCCCTTGCGATACAAAAGTGGAAGAATCTTGAACAGGTGTAGGAACGATGATATGTTAATCCACTAAGCAGGATTCGAATACTTATCTTCGATATGCACTCCAACCACCAAAAAGAACATCTTGGCTATAATCATAAAAGACGAAACGTTACATTGAATGATTTCTTACCACTAACCCACATGAAAAAACTGAATGAAATTCTTAACTGATAATGAAATAGTCATTGCAATAATATTAATAGTAATAGTAATAATGATAATGATAATGATAATGATAATAATGATAATGATAATAATGATATAATAATAATAATGATATAATAATAATAATAATAATAATGATATAATAATAATAATAATAATAATAATAATAATAATAATAATAATAATAATAATAATAATAATAATAATAATAATAATGATAATAATAATAATAATAATAATAATAATAGTAATAATAATAATAATAATAATAATGATAATAATAATAATAATAATAATAATAATAATAATAATAATAATAATAATAATAATAATAATAATAATAATAATAATAATAATAATAATAATAATAATAATAATAATAATAATAATAATAATAATAATAATAATAATAATAATAATAATTATAATAATAATAATAATAATAATAATAATAATAATAATAATAATAATAACAATGATAATAATAAGAGTAATAATAACAATAATGATACATGCACATTACATAAATAAACAACTAAATATAGTAACGTTTTCCGATATGAGATTGATAATGAGGAGGTTACGTCCTTGAAGGAGAGGAGAGATCGGTAGAGGTGAGAGGTGCGAGTGGGTAGAAGTGAGAACATATTAAAAAAGTGTCCCTCACTTAGAGGAAAGTGGGATCCTTGATCAGAGTAAGGGTTTTGAGAGCAGGAGGTTTGATGTGCCCTCTAGAACAGGGGTTCTTAACCTTTTTTTCTCCAATTCCCCACTTTTTAGTGAGCCAACTCTCCATTTCCCACCCATCGGTCTTTGACAAATTCGATTTTAACCCATGCAGTGTTTGCATATATTAGATTTTTTACTAACAGTTATCACATGGAAATAAAATACAAATGAAAAGACAGTGGTTCTTCTGTCCGACCGGTCATTCCCCACTTGGCAACTCCGCCATTCCCCACAGGTTAAGAACCACTGCTCTAGAAGGAGACGGAAGGGCGTCACAACCTAACTTCTTCCCAATGATAATGGCATAGTACATGGACACTGTATGCGCCTATGTTGGTCCTAAATAAAAGGAGAGCGGTAGGGAGGAAAAGGAGGATGACGTCGAAGCCCACAAGTGTTTTTGGAATTCTAATGAGCTGGAAGCGCGCGAAAAGGAAGATTGGAGCAAAGTTTTATTTATTTACTTTTTTCATTCATCAACTTATGTAAAAGTTTGGTGCGCTTCATCATCCTAGTTGAGATGCAGCGTAGTATACTCAACAGATTCAGAAATCTAACGTCTCTACAACAGCAGCAGTTGGCTACCTACATGTATTTTTCAACTTTGGCACCTAAAAAAAAAAAAAAAAAATGAAACACCTTTGGAGATAAACCTACCAGGGAGTATTATATCATATATTACTATTAATATCAGCAAAGCAGAATTCTCACGTTCGGGTACATGTGATGCGCTACTAGAAGCAAGTTTTTGTTGTTGTCGTTCCCTAGACTGTCTGTCCGAGCAGTCCCGTCTCCCCAAGGAATGCCACAGCCGAAACTGGGTTTTCCCACAAATCCTATATAGAGTGTATGTTGTGTTGTTTGCGTGCATGATTGTGTATAATGCAGTCTTCCATTATGTGTTGTATGGTATGGGGTGAAGTGTTACATCCCGAGCAGCTGTTCATAATGCGGTCATCCAGCCTCTTCTGGTAGCTTAGAAGTGCTGGGTGGTGGCCGCACCGCAGTCTGGCCAGGTGGACTCTGTCCTTTCGTGGGAGAGAGGATTCAGAAGGGTGGATATCAGGGGATCTGGCATGCAGCAGTGTGTTGTCTTTCAGTGTGTTAATGGAGCGGTGAGTGATATGATTATGAATATGTTTCCGGAGGCTGGTATTTGGTGGTTGTGGAGGAAGAGAAGAGAGTATCTGTGTGTAATACAGGTCTTTGGGTGTTATTTTAATATTTCTTGGTGTGTGTGGGTGTTCTGCTATGTAGTGTAGCGGGTGTGATGTGTTTGTGGTGGCTGCGGCAAGTGTTTGTGTGCCTCTCATGTCAAGGTGGTCCTTGACTTTGAGGATATTTGTTTCATGGTGTAAATGGTCTGAAGGTGTTGTATTTGTGCAGCCTGTAATTGTTTTTAGGGCTTTGTTTTGTATGATTTGAAGGGTGTTGTGGTGTGTCTCACTGAGATTAGGAGCCCGTGCAGGACTCGCATAATTCATCACTGAGCGTATGCATTGTTTGTATATTGTTGTATTAGTTTCTTTGTTTTATCCAAATGTTGTTCCAGTGATTGACTTAAGTGCGTTAAGTCTAGGTGTGCATTTGTTTTTTGTTTGTGATATGTTGTTTGAAAGACATGGATGTATCGTATGTTACACCAAGAATTTTCGGTGTGTTTATGTGTGGTATTAGAGTGTTGTTGATGTAGAGATGAGGTATGTATTTGTGTTCTTTCGTCCAGTTGGTGAGAAGTGTTGCTGTAGATTTGGTTGGAGCTATTTTGAGTCTGTTTGTGATGAACCATGTGTTGAGTGTATCAAGGTATAGCTGGATTATTTCTGCAGCTTTGTCTGTGTTACGATGTGTGCATGTGATTGTTATGTCGTCTGCGTAGGAAGAGATTTGTATTTCTGAGGTGTCTGGTGTGGGTAAATCATGCATGTATAGATTAAAGAGCGTGGGGGATAGAACAGAGCCCTGTGGTACTCCATTCTTAATGTTCTGATGTGCGATGATTGGCCATTATATGACACGTAAGCATTCCTACCTTCCAGATAATTGGCCAGCCATCTTTTGGTGTTATTGTGCATGTCTGTGTTATATATTTCATTTGTTAGGTTGTGGTGGGGGATAGCATCAAAAGCTTTACTAATGTCTAATGTTATAAGAAGTGTTCTGTGGTGTGGCCTATCTGAATTGATGCCATCTAAAATTCTTTGTGTGAGGTTTATCAGAAGAGTGTTTGTGGAGTGTAGTGGCCTAAAACCGTGTTGTGAGTCAGCAAGGGGAATATATGGTGTGACAAGTTTAAGTATTAGGTGTTCAATGACTTTAGAGGGGGTGCAGAGAAGTGTGATTGGGCGGTGCGATGTTGGAATTGTTGGGTCTTTGTTCGGTTTTGGAATGGTGATTATTTTACCATGCTTCCAGATGTCGGGTATAGTGTTGTGTGAATAGCTGTAGTGTGCAATGTTTGTGAGTGCGTGTATACCTTGTGGTCCAATGTGTTTTAGGTGGATGTTACTTATGTTATCAGGGCCACAGGCAGATGAGTGCTTGAGATTATGTATTATGTGTTTCGTCTGACTGTCTATGAAGGGTGTATAGTCTGAGTCTGTGGGAAAGTCTTTCTTACGTCGAATAGTGCGTCGGTCGTCAGGGTGAGAAGTGGGATGGCCTGTCTGTGCAAAATGATTTATGAGTGTATTTGCTTGTTGTCTGTTTGAGGGTAGATTGTCTATTGTTGTGATTATTGCTGCGTGAGAGCGTGTTGTGTTACTGTTGGATAGTGTAATGCTTTTGAGTGTTTTGTACAATTTGCTGGTGTTTGTTTTGTGATCAAGTGTATTGATAAAGTTTTGCCAATTTTGTGTTTTTTGTTCGTGTATTTTACTGGCAATCACAGTGTTTAGTGTTTGTTTGCATTTCTTCAGAATGTGTTAAAGAAATATGAGATATATCTTTTAAGTGAATTATTCGCACATACATATAGACTTTAACTGGGTTAAGTTTAATCCCTCCACTGCAAAAAAAAAAAAAAAAAAAAAAAATGGACATTTGAGAGAGGTATTAAAATGCATAGGACCTATGTATGAGCAATTGAGAAAAAAGCGAATTAAAATAATAAGGTTGCTAGAAATGAAAAAAGACCGCGAAGAGTAGAAGATACAAAATATAAGTATTTCAGCCCATACGAGAATATAATATGAGGTACACAGCAAAACACACATCTTCCTTCTATGTAAACATGTATCTTTCTTTGGAACCCCAGTATGAATAGTGACTGCATAAGTCTGTTGAAAATATTCTATATAATTTAGTGCTATTCATACAAATAAGGGTCATGCAGCGTTCTTTATGGCTATTCAACCCCCCCCTAAAAAAAAATACTGATTAACTTTAATCCCGACGTCTTGCAACCTTCCATCTCTACTTCATTATCTTTACGATTCCACTTACTCGATACAATCTTGTCCCCAAGGATAGAAAAGCTAGATATTGCCGACGAAATACTACATGTAGAAGATATAATAGGCGAAAAGATTAATTTCAGGTACCTTCAAACGTCCATTAGAACGTCGGTCCATACGTTCATTCCATTGCTCAGGCGAGCTATTGGTAACTCTTTCCAGGTCCCTCGCTCTTCCCGCTCCGCATCATTTGCTGATGCTAACGCACCGTCTCGCACTCTTGCCAGAGACTTAGCGTTTGATCCTGTGTAAGCTACAAGGTTTTTACTCCCCCAGAGGCCTATTCTGATATATAAATACATACATACATACATACATACATACATACATACATACATACATACATACATATATATATATATATATATATATATGTGTGGTGTGTGTGTGTGTGTGTGTGTGTGTGTTGTGTGTGTGTGTGTGTGGTGTGTGTGTGTGTGTGTGTGTGTGTGTGTGTGTGTGTGTGTGTGTGTGTGTGTGTGTGTGTGTGTGTGTGTGTGTGTGTGTGTGTGTGTGTGTGTGTGTGTGTGTGTGTGTGTGTGTGTGTGTATTGAAGAAAAACCACTGGAATATAAGAAACTTAGTCCGAAGGTTTTCGTCTATTTGAGACATCATCGTACTCCCTGACTCAGTTTTTTGTTATCCAGTGTTTGTTTGTTTGTTTTTTTCAATCTATTTTTGGGTTTGTTTATGAATTACTGCATTATATATGTTACATCATTAAAAGTGATGAGTTGCTGTGCGCTTATCATTTTCTATATGCCTTTCTCTGAACATATTCTTCATTGGAAGAAGGTTCATGACTTCACTGTAGGTAGTAATTATCACTAGATCGCGATATCGGATACAAGACCCTTCTTAAGTAGGATGGTATATTGTTTCTCTGTGGTTAGAGAAGAATGTTCCAATGAATGGTGTGATGATATTTCATTTCATACGTTAGTGTTCATACTTGCTCTTTACTGGGGAATGTTACCGGAAAACTGGGAGAGGTTACCGGGTTACTGGGAAAGGTTACCGGGTTGGTCGGGATATGACGGGTTCTCGTGTGGTTGAGAGAG
>NW_027467712.1:1363332-1368332 GCF_046742065.1 Oratosquilla oratoria
TCCCTGATTTTAATTTATTCAAGTATCTCTTATCTATTAAATTATATCCTTATTCATTGATTGGTCGATTGGTTGATTTATTCATTTATTCTCTCACCTATTTATCTATTCATTCATTAATTTGTTTGTCCATTTATTTATTCATTCATATAATTATCTATTTATTCATTCCTTTATTCATTTTCATTCACGATTTCACATCCATATATCCTTACTGTTCTAACCTTATACAGGCCGTATCGTGAATGCTGCTCTCACCAAATTCCTCGACGAAGGTGCTTCTACTGTCTTCGAACATTATTGTGTCGTACTGACTGCTGTGTTCGATATTTAAAAATTCCTACTAATGGTAATTTTCATTGATTCTTGATTTTATATTGCTGTTTATAGCGTGTTATCATTAAAAAATTATGACGTTGACTTTCAAAGAAATTTTGTAAGCGTCCTGACAACAGTTGCACATATCATCAACCTCTTTGGTCGTTCTCATGTTATCCATTCTCTCACAAATGCGTTCAGCTTCTTCAACAAAAGTGTACGAGTATTTCACTGTATGGTGCTAGTAATGATAATTATGGCATTTGCATTTCATATGAGCCTGATTACAAAGAGTGTCTGAGTACCGGTAACAAAAGCACTCTGTATCACAGCGATGATGTTAGTGGTTACGGTGGCAAGGCGCTTGCTGCGGATTGATTCTGCTGCTATTGTTGTCGTTAATATTTTCATCGTCATCGTCATCGACGTTATTGTAGTTGTCGTATTTATAGCCTTTCTAGCTGTAACTACTATTATTGTCGGTGCTGCAGTTGTAAATGTTGTAATTTTACCTGTTGTAGTATGCAACTATTGTTTGTTGTAGTTGTGGTTGTGGTTGTTGTAGTTTAAGTTTAGAAGTTGTGTTTGCTGTTGTTCAGGTGTTGTAGTAATGATTGTTGTAGCTTAGCTCTTGTAGTTGCAGTTGTTGGGGTTGTAGCTATTGTAAGTCAACAGTCATAACCAAAAGGTCAATAATGATGCTACAGTATGATGATAACGGCGACGGTGAAAGCGTTGGTGTGAATAGAAAAAAAAAAAAAAAAAAAAAAAACGCACATAGTCTCCCAGTGAGGCAGATTAACTTTCAACCACAATGCGAGTCCACATCGACAGGAGAGCAAAAATGCATCCGACCTCCCGCTACGCGAGGTGGCTCTTGGATCAACTTCAGATATTAAATGGCAGACTGCAAGAAATTTGGAGCGACGGATAAAAGGGGAGTGACTTTGACCGAAGACGCCCTTTGCCATAGTGGTGATCCGCCCGAAGATGAATAAAACCATCTGGCGCCAACTGGAAAAAAAATCTGAGGAGTATGCAAAAATGG
This sequence comes from Oratosquilla oratoria, assembly GCF_046742065.1. NCBI lineage: Eukaryota > Metazoa > Arthropoda > Malacostraca > Stomatopoda > Squillidae > Oratosquilla > Oratosquilla oratoria. Next base: position 1,364,699 of record NW_027467712.1, read on the forward strand.
TATTCGAAGGTGCCCTTGTTCCCTTTACGTTGACAGATATCTCAACTCAATAAAAATAATTTATAGGGCGTCAAATGGAATAACTGTATTGATGGGATTAGTGACATTAAGCAGAATAAGATATCTGGTATTAACTTAATCACATTCTGATAAACAGTTAAGATATACAGTGCAATGAATCGTACGCTAATCACGAAGCAAAAACACAAAGGAAAAACGTGAACATGTTACAATGGTCACGTACCATCAGTAACAAAGACGACAGTGATTCATGTTTAATTGTTAACAACTATACATATCTCCTCTTTAACTTCTTCACCTGGAGACCATACCCTTTTGATATCATGAGTAATCACCACATCAACTGGTAAAGAATATTTCTGTATGTATACATGCATGCATGCATGCATGCATGCATGCATACATGGATACATACATACATACATACATACATACATACATACATACATACATACATACATACATACATACATACATACATACATACATACATACATACATACATACATACATATATATATATATATATATGTATATATATATATACACATCATACGTACATGCACACATACATAATTACATACATACATACATACATACATACATACATACATACATACATACATACATACATACATACATACATACATACATACATACATACATACATACATACATACATACACATACATACATACATACATACATACATACATACATACATACATACATACATACACACATACATGCATACACACATACATACATACACACATACATAGAAACATACATGTATATCTACTACAGACAGGCACTCAAATAAAAGCTCGTAATTAGTAAAGAGCATCATTAACATATATGTTATGAGATATGGGACGAGCTTTCGTTCCAGAGTAGTATGAGTGGACAATTTTCACCTTCCTCTCGTCGTAATTAGGATACTGTGGCCCTAAACTCATTTACAATGAGGTTATATACAACCCCGTGAAGTCATTTATCACTTAACTCATTTATGGACCAATCTAAACTTTCCTCTATGTGTGAATCTAGTAATCTTCAAACTGGAGAACCCCTTCATCTTGTAGTAATTGAACTCCTTGGCGCCACTTTCATCTCCCCTCTAAGCATTCATCAAACGTCCTCATCGTGGATCATTTAATTTTCTAATGAATCTTTTAAAGTCACTATCTACTATACATTTCCACTAACTCTTCTCATTCTCTCTTTCCCAACTTTCCCTCTCCTTTCCTTCCCTTTGTTCCCGTTCTCACTCACTTTCGTCGTCCCTATGTTCCTCTCAACTTTACCCTTCACTCTCCTTCTCCCTCACTCCCTTCATCGCTCCCTACATCGCTCCCTCCATAACTTCCTTGCTACTTCTTTCTTCGCTTTCCTTTGTTCCCTCACCTCTCTCCTCTCCAACCCTTTCATACATTCTCTTCTTTCACTGGTGAAGAAGAGGGACCAGGAATATTATAATGTAAAACGTTTCCCTTCCTACATTTCTCAAATTGTATGGGGCAGTTACTGAAATAACTTTATACAATCAATGATTAAGGAATTTTCGTGATGACTCTATGGGCCCAAGTCACGTAGCATTCCTTTGAGGTTGGTGACTAATTTCCACCCGAATTTCAATACTAATAATTTTTAATCAATACTAGCTTTCCTTTCTACTGCCTTCTTTACATCTCTCCTGTACCGCCACTGTGACTCCATTCCTTCGATGCAATATTGCCCCAAGGATAGGAGCTCGAGTTGTTTGCGACGAAATATAATACCTACCTTCTTCGCCGCGAAAGTGAGCTCTCTCACATACACCAGCTCTCCAGTGGTTCCCTTACATGCTTATACTGTACATCAGTATTCTAAACCAGTGGGTCTTAATCTTAGGGCCCGCCTCGCAAGGGGACCGTGAGTGGTTATCAGGAAGCATGGAAGAAGGAAAGGGGGGTTAAATGCAGAGGAAGAAGTAGGATTTATTCTAAGTGCATGTGAAAATAGGCAACAAAATGAGAAGAAGCATAAATTTCACGTTTTCTGTTATTGGGAGGCATTATTTGCCTATCTATTGATTTTCTGGATTATTTGTTATTTGTATAATTTGCTGATTTATTCCTTTATTTCCTTCATCATTTCTCTGTTTATCTATTCATTTAATTTATTGTGGAAGGCGAACAACTGGAGGGGGCGAGGGGGCGAGGTGGCGAGGGGGCGAGGGGGCGAGGGGGCGAGCGCTAATTACTGAGGGGAGTGTGGAGCTGAGCGTAAAGTACTAAAGGGGCTGTGGTGGTAAAAAAGCTTAAGAATAGCTGTACTACACCTTGTTTCCTCATTTATATTGAGAAAATTCTACTTTGCCCTCCCCTTCATCTGCATATCATTTTTGTGGGGTTCTTAGCATTCGCACGATTGACATGTAAATGACATCCTTTGGACTAATCTTTTGCTGGTATTCATTCCTCCTCTACCTATGATATTCGACCAAATTTCCGCCTTTTTTCTGTTTGTGAGATGCCGGAACAAATGTATATTGTAAATATTCTATCTCGCTTTTTTTTCTCTTGAGTTATTTATATTTCTCAGAGTTCAGTCTTCATCCAGAAATTAAGATATCTGTGGACGTATTGACAATAAAACTCTTTCTTTATCTTGGAAAGATTATAAATTTACAATACATGCGTCGTTATTTAGCTTTCTCTGAACCATGTACACACAATTCAAGAATTACACAGGTTTTGTACGATTTGATGCACAAGAAGTAAGGATAATGGAATACGCGTGACGGTTCTGTACGGCGCTGGTAAGCACAATTTCCATGAGTAAGGTTTTACTGCGGTGGTAGGCACAAATTCCATGAATACGGTTTTTCTTACAGACCTATTGCCAACAAAGTACTTTGCGTATACAAAGACAGACGTACCAACTGTCATAAATTGAAGCATACCAACTGTCTCAGCACATCGGTTACTGTAATGATGATTACATAATTCACCTGACGAGGTTCTCCAATGGAATATTTCTTGAAGTTACATACGCTATCCGTGAGTAAGGTGATTTGTAACCCAAATTTTAGTTGTAACTAACCGTCCTTATTTAATAAAGTATATTTCTCCCTAAGAGTGAGCCTTATAAACCCTAAACCAGAAAACTTCTCTATTCGTCAATATTCTTCCATATGAATTTTCTCATGATACTTTATCTAGTACTCTATAAATCTAGATGATGATATATATAATTTACTGTGGCAATTCTATGATATGAATTTACCTTCTCAAAAAAATCTAGAGCAGCTTTGGCTGCTATATAATATGTTAAGAATGATATGAATATGTTGGAAACCATTCATGGTTAATTTCCAAAGCCGAGTAATTAATGGAGAGAGGTTGTAAATGCATAAAGACTTGACGCGGCTCGAGAGGAAGATTTGTACCTCATAAAATTTTCGACTGGATATGGAGGAAGGGTTACCATATAATAAAACGTCACTGGATTTAATGTTCTCCTCACTCTCCACTGTTGAAATAACGAAAGCTTCCCCGTACGAATCTCAGAGGGTTCGACAATTCTGTGAACTGTTCCTTTTCTTTTTCTTGGTCTTCCTTTTATATGT
>NW_027467712.1:1370832-1383332 GCF_046742065.1 Oratosquilla oratoria
TTCATGGCTAGTATTTGTTTATCAATCTAAAACAAATATCGCTAAACTTTTTGGTCACTGTGACTTCAAGTGTCATAAGAACAAAAGAACATAATAGTGGAGGAGACTACAAGAGACCATAAGGCCTACACTATGCAGTTCCATGCCCCATGTTCCATTGCAATCCATAAAATCATCTCATCTTCTCTTAAAGCAGCCAATTGTTTCAGCGCTCACTATATGGTTACAAAGTTCGTTAACCAATCTGTTGGTAAACCAGTTCTTGCCTATTCCCTTTTTAAGCTGAGATTTTCTCATTTTTTGTGCAGGCCATGGGATCCGACCCTTGAAATGCTTCTATAGTGAGTTATCAATGTAATACTGATGCCTCTAAATGCCTTTAATGATTTTTTTTTTTTTTTTTTTTTTTTTGCAAATTTCTGAGGCCCCAATTCGGACCTCGACCCTGATTTTGGGAATCCATGATCTGAACTCTGTTTTGGAACGGCATCCTAGCCATGTTAGCCTTTCGCATTATAAAGATGGCAAGAATTTTCTAGGAGTCTTTAACAACTTTCTTCTTTACCAAGGCACCATTTTTACATGTCCTCATTATAAATTCTTTCGGTTTTTGTATACTTTTCTTCACATCGCTTAAAAATTGTCAATCGGCTTTTTTAAACAAGTGGCGCTTGCCTCTTTCATCTTTCTTTTCATCTTCTCATGTCTCTTCTCTTCTTTCTTCTCTAATCTTCTCATTTCTGTTTGTTCCAAGTCATTTTTCAATTTTTCAGACCAAGGCTCTAACCTAGGGTGAATAAAATCGTAGCAAGATAGATTGACCGATAAAGATTATTTCCATTATCCTGGCTTCTGCATGCCATTAAACAGGATGAAATATATAGACAACATCATAGCAAAAAGCCAGATTGAAATAGCCTTAAATCCTTTTCCGCAAGGCACTATTCTAATCTGATTAAATTGACTGATAGCCAGAAAAAGATTTGAGTTGGCATAATAAGAAAAGGTATGTCTCAACATAGAACAAAATGTTCATAAGAACAAATTTCCCGAACTCAGCGTGAACACATAACCTTGTATAAGTACAACGTTTGCGTAATCCAAACCAAAATAAACAGATTGGCAACAACATAACGAAGAGTTTTAACACGGACAGATTTCACTTTCCATGCAGTTGCAGTCTGGGTCTGATCACTTTATTTTGACGCCATGTAAGCGGTTTATTCCGACAAGAGAAATCCCTACACACTCCATATATAAAAATTGCAACTTTATCATCCTCTCTACTACCGTACGGGTGCTGCAATGATCAATGAAATAGCCAGGTGGAATATAAGTAAAGAGTTTATGTGTTCCAAAATGCTTAATATGTTTATTATGATTCGGGGGAGATTATATTAACTTCAGCCACAACCAGGTAGATTTCATTCAAGTGAGAGACGTCCTGGACCGGTCGAGACATCATATTTCATATAACAAAATGAATCTTCCTGGCTACAGTATGCATTAGGAAAAAAGTACAGTTTCACCCAGAGGTAAGCACCTCTTGGAGTAAAAGAAACATTTCACCATCCATCGAAAATAGTAATCTGTTCCATTTCCTCAAACTTTATCAAATTGTCTGGTATTAAAAAAAAAAAAAAAAAATCATAATAGATGGTAGATTAGTAACTTCGGCAAAGTGCACAAATGAAGGCAAAAACAAAGTTAATTGGAAGACCAGTCTTATAGTAACTTGTAAAATCCTCACCCTTCACCCAAAATTTTTCTTCAAGGAAGAAATATTAGATTGATGCCTATGTTGTGGAAGGAAAAGTTAATACAATGTTACAGGGAGAGGTCACTGGCTGTCTATTATTCATTTGTGACAAAATGATACGGATAATATAAAATTTGATAAAGAGATCTTTGATTTGAAATGGAGGCCGAATGCCATAGCAGCAGACAGATCAAGGTGGTGTTGATGGGCCCTGGAAACAAGCACAAAGGAAATGGCTCTTTCAAAGGTCCTGGATGACCACTGCATACAGAAGGACATCCACACGCACAAGTACATACACACACACACACATACACACACACACACACACACACAAACACAAACACACACAAACACACACACACACACACACACACACACACACACACACACACACACACACACACACACACACACACACACACACACACACACACACACACACACACACACACACACACACGCACACGCACACGACTCGACGGCGCAGTGGTAGCGTTTGCAAACACTGCTACAGCGGTCCGATTTCGAATCCCGCCCAGGGCTGAAATGATTTAAGTATCGCTACGCTGCAAGTCGTTACTCCAATTCTCGTAGGCAAGGAGTTGAGTGTGTGTGTGCGTGTGAGGTCACTGCATTACCCATAGATAGGTCATATATGACCTCTGAGATATCTTCCGGGAGGGTAAAAACTGTCGATCAAGAGTCCAACACGTGATCCAAGACCATGGTGAACCATGGTGAATCACACACACGCGCGCACACACACACACACACACACACACACACACACACACACACACACACACACACACACACACACACACACACACACACACACACACACACACACACACACACACACACACACACACACACACACACACACACACACACACACACACACACACACACGCACACACGTACACACGCACACACACGTACACACGCACACACACGCACACACGCACACACACACACACACACACACACACACACACACACACACACACACACACACACACACGCACACACACACACACACACACACACACACACACACACACACACACACACACACACACACACACACACACACACACACACACACACACACACACACACACACACACACACACACACACACACGCACACACACACATACGCACACACACACACACGCACACACACACATACGAACACACACACACACACACACACACACACACACACACACACACACACACACACACACACACACACACACGCAAGCACACACGTACACACGCACACACGCACACACGCGCACACACGCACACACACACACACACACACACACACACACACACACACACACACACACACACACACACACACACACACACACACACACACACACACACACACACACACAACACATCAGTGTGTGTTTTTTTTTTTTTTTTTTTTTTACTTTTTCCATTTCATTCAATCCATCGGCCTGCACCGCCTTGCATGTGTGTGCATACATATGTATAGGTACTGTATATATATATATGCCTATCTTTTACCAGTGTCCATATATAAATATGCATGTGCATATGTATGTGGTCTTTTCTCTCACACGCACTAACACTTCCATGCAATTTGGTATTTTTTCTTTAATTCGTGTTTTTCTTGTACCTGATCATTATAATCACCTTTAATCTGAACATACTGATTTAAACATGATTTTAATCACAGTCAGTCATGCTGGCTATTCAGATTTGATCTCATTTTCTCCTCCCTCCTTCATAACCCGCCTCTATCTCTTCTTGGCTTCTTATGGGGAGTTCATTACATAAGTTTTATATAGTCACTACTTTGGATACTCTATAGCTACTCCCATGGATGAGAATCATGCACCATTCTATAATGATTGGAAACGATCACTGAAAGAATTATATTTATTTTAAGTTCTACTAACCCCCGTTTCTCTATACTCTTTCAACCTCTATTTTACTACATCTATGATTCTATCTCATTGGGCAAATATCAAACCCGCGGAAAGAAACGTTGGATATCCAGAAAGAAATACAAATACATTCAGTTTTGTGAATTCTTTTGCTCCTCCTTTCTTCTACTCTTACTTCATAACTCTCTTTGCTAGCTTGTCCTCCTCTATTCTCTTCACATGTCACAACCATTTCAACAAAGCTCCGGTCGTCCCACCCACTCTCACATTTTGCCTGCATTTTTGAGATACATACACACACGTACGCCCACACACAAGGCTACATACACACACGAGCCCCAAACACCCAAGTACTACCATTCGCACATACACCAGTGCAGGCACACACTCACAAACACAAACAAACATACAAATAATGACAGAAACGCAAACACACACACACAAACAAACACACACACACACACACACACACACACACACACACACACACACACACACACACACACACACACACACACACACACACACACACACACACACACACACACACACACACACACACACACACACACACACACACACACACACATACACACACACACACACACACACACACACACACACACACACACACACACACACACACACACACACACACACACACACACACACACACACACACACACACACACACACACCACACACACACACACACACACACACACACACACACACACACACACACACACACACACACACACACACACACACACACACACACACACACACACACACACACACACGCACACACACACACACACACACACACACACACACACACACACACACACACACACACACACACACACACACACACACACACACACACACACACACACACACACACACACACACACACACACACACACACACACACACACACACACACACACACACGCACACACACACACACACACACACACACACACACACACACACACACACACACACACACACACACACACACACACACACACACACACACACACACACACACACACACACACACGCACACACGCACACACGCACACACACAGACAGTGGTGCTGCGAATCCTTATTCCAACTCTCGTGGGCGGGGAGTTGGGTGTGTGTGTGCGTGTAAGGTCACAGCATTACCCATAGATTGGTCATATATGAGCTCTGAGCTTTCTTTCGGGAGGGGGGGGGGATAACTGTCGATCACGAGTCCAACACGTGATCCAAGACCATGGTGAATCACACACACACACTCACACACACACACACACACACACACACACACACACACACACACACACACACACACACACACACACACACACACACACACACACACACACACACACACACACACACACACACACACACACACACACACACACACACACACACACACACACACACACACACACACACACACACACACACACACACACACACACACACACACACACACACACACACACACACACACACACACACACACACACACACACACACTACACACACACGCACGCACATACACACACACACACACACACACACACACACACACACACACACACACACACACACACACACACACACACACACACACACACACACACACACACACACACACACACACACACACACACACACATCTATTACGTATATTATGGCCCAAGTCAAAACGTATATGGTGTGATTTTTATTTGATCCTTTATTGTTATCCTATTTTATGTCGATATTCTCATGGGCATTTCATGTTTATAAGAACTTAATCGAAATAGGTTAGAACCATGTCGCGAGGAAGGAGAGTACCATAGATTTGAATAAGAAAGCTTGGTGGAAATAATATTACTTACATTCTTAAAAGAAAGCACACATATCACCCCTCTGCATCCAAGGCACATTTTACAGATTTGGCCTGGTCTCCACCAGACAATTTCATTTAGATAATGGTGAAGCCTTGTGCTGAAGAGGTTGAAAGTAATCTTTGTATTCGTTCACGAGAACCGTCTTCCATGTTCATTCCGACTACCATTCCGGAGTTTTTCATTCAACTGAGGACGGTTTCCGCAGTACTCAGATACAATTTGCTTCTCCCGTAGAGGCGAGAAAAACGGTAGTGGATGTAATAATGGCGTGTCTCTGTATAATATTGCCTTGCACCACCATCTCAACGGGGGATTCGGATTTCTCTCGCCTCGCTCCTTTCCACTCAAACCGAAGTGGAGATCTTTTCTTAACGAATAAAATCGTATGACAATGGCCAAAATTAAATTCATCCTTGCAGTGGGCCACGCGGTAGCTCACTGGTTACCATCTCAAATTCATGAGCACATAGTCGTCAGATCGATTCCCGGGACCCGGTGCGGGCTCTATCGCGTTGTTTCTCGTCAGCCTTGGCTAGGAGGGGAGGCGACCCAACATCGGTCTTAAAAAAAAAAAAATGGTGCTTTACTTTGTAATCCCCTGGGCAGTGGAAGTTCTTCACAAAAAAAAATCTTGTGTAGGACAAAACAAAACTCTTAAAGGTGACAACCCTCCTCAACGGGTCAATAGAGACTGTTTTCATTCTTCGAAGAATAAGCTTCTTTTCAATTGAATCAGGTCGTTTTTGGCATCGATTAGAATATCTCTTTTAACTGAGGAAATACTCCTTAACTCTTTAGAGCTTGACGATCATGATCAGGATATCTAAAGATATTCTTCCTGAAACTAGAACCCTTTAGAAGGTTAGCGGCTTGTGCTCTTAGGTACGTCGTCCTCTTTTTCTCTGGTTGCCAACAAACAATATAATTCGGCCAAGATAACCCCATAACCATATGAGAGCCAAGGTCTAGTTAGACGAGTTTTCCTAGCAATTGTTTTTTGATTAATTTTGTTTTATCATTATACTTTTTCAGGATAAACCCAAGCTATTTCATTGCGCTGAAGCAAGATGATAACAAGCCAACTGCCATTTTTTCTATTTATCTATTTATTTTCTATTTATTCGCTTATTTATTTACTTATTTCTTTCAGTCTAGGGAAGAACTTAGTTCTAAGTTAAAATTCTCTCATTGAAAGCCAGTAACGACATTCTCTCTGATGACGGACCATTTTGCTCTCGCTCATGTCACACAACACCATGTAAAGAAAACAAAAATATTATACTAATCAAATATAAATGTCATATCTGCCCGTTTTCGCCGAAAATCCCTCAAGAGGACACGTCTCCTCCAGCTCCTGATTGGCTGAGAATGTGATGACGTCGAGGCAACGGAGACGACTGATTGGCCAATTCCTTCTGTTATATAGTCGGCAAATACATAAAGAAAAAAGGCAAAAAATTATTCTTGGAAACATCGATGAAGGTTTGTGAAACCTACCAGAACTATTTCGGGATGCCAGATGAGAACCAGGACAAGCCCTGGACCCCTCACTACTGCTGTGAGTACTGTAAAAAGACGCTGGCTAGAGCCAACAGACCTCTCTACAAACTGCCTTTTTTCATGGTGAATGTTAGCAAGCGGCGGTAAGGAAAGAATGCTCCTGTTGTGCATTACCCAATCAATTTATCCAATTCCTTACTGCTCCAAATATCCCGTATTAGTGCCACCTGCTCCAGGTGAAGTCCAAGATAAGCACTTTGATGAAGAAAAGGAGATGGATGATGAGTACTAGGTTTACCTGCCTGAGGGACCAGAGGAAGTTCCTCACTTCCTTAATCAAAAAGTAGTAAATAAATTGGTCAGGAATATGAATTTGACCAAGTCCAATGCAGAGCTATTCATCTCCAGAATAAAGCAGCGGAACTTTTCAAGGAGTACAGGTGACAAGTCATAGAAGTCGACACGAACATTTCTCAGGCTTTTACAATCTTAGGGGTGGCCTCAACTTCTGTCGTGATGTGCCTGGACTGTCTAGCGTTATTGAGGTGCCGTTTGTGCCTAAGGAAAAGCGGCTTTTCATACACAGTTATACCACAAGTTTGAAGGCTGTCCTCCTCCGCAATGGAAACAAATTCTCAACGCTCTCCCTAGCCCATTGTGTTCGCCTGAAAGAAGACTACTACTGTGTGAAAGTCCGCCTGGAAGCTCTGTAATACAACCAGTACAATTGGGAAAACATTAAAGACTTTAAGATGGTGGCTTTCCTGCTTGTTCTGAAGGAATGCTTTATCATATTCCAATGATTCCTCTGCTTTTGGGACAGCAGAGCCACCTCTGACCACTACAACAAGAAGAACTGGGATCAGCAAACAGAATTTGTAGTTCGGACCCGGAACGTCATCAGGGACAATATAGGCACCTACCCAGAAGAACAAGGCGGCGATTCCACTAAGATACGAAGGAGATAAAGCGGAGATCCCAGGCCACTACAATGAAAAAATGATAGGGGAACCATATCTGGGGGCTGGTGCAGGGTTGCGACCTGGACTACAACCGCAAATCTAGGAAATTCAGTAATTTCTGACGTGTTCAGGTTGCTTTATAACTGTCATTTGTTTTTACTTTTTTTATATTTTTATAAGATTTTGACATAAAATAGATACTCGTATATGCTCTGTTGACTTAACTGTATGAACTAATAAACCAAAAAATCTTGAAAAATATATATTTTTTGAAATATCATAGTCCTGATCACAAATCTATCTTCTAATTAATTGATAGTATTTTTTATTATTATGAATGGGATATAACAAACCAGGAAATAACGCTTAGAAGCGGGGAATAAAAAAAGTGTTACACGGTTGAATCCTATTCAGTAAAGGACAAGACCACGGGCTGAGGGGACTATAACATAACCACGTCCCATTAACAAGCATTGCTTTCCTTTATCACGACCTTTTTCCTGCTGTCAACGTCCTCATCTCTTGTTCTATACACTCTGAGAGCTGATGCAAGTACCAATCATCGGTAGCAAGTTATGATAAAAAAGTGTTCCGTGTTTACGAGATGTGGTAATAATGAAGTGTGTACAACCGCCACGTTAGACATCATAGCATACAAAGAGCGGAACATTTGAGATTGATTCACCCCATTAGCCTCCTTACATGTAGTTCAACAGGGATACAACAATATATAAACCCAACGTACGCAAAATTTTGTTCTGGCTAAGGACTGTAGCAGATTGGCTACAATGGCAGTGCCAGCGGGATCTCTTCAGATAGGTAGGTACTCTTGAACCACCGCTCCCGGCAATATATAGCAGGTTTGTGCTACACAATGATGGGCTTAGCGGGGTCAAATAAATTTTCTTCGGCTTCCTAGGTTTATTATCAAAGATGATCTGGGATTACAGTTTGGAAATATAATCTCCCCTGATGAGTCTAGGGAGATTGTCTACCCTAGGTTATCTCTGGCAAAACCAGTCGCTCCAAAAGTAATGTTTTTTTGTTTTGTTTTGTTTTTTTACCCGAAGGAATCCTAGGGGATTGCAAATTGTATTGTTATGATTACTGAACTTGTGCACTCATGACCTGAAAGTTTCATCACTCTGTTGCAGATATTTATGGTGTGACACTCTAAGAAAGCAATCCCTGTCATGGACGTGCGTCAGAAGCAGAGATGCGTCATTGAATTCCTCAAAAAAAAAAAAAAAAAAAAAAAAAAAAAAAAAAAAAAAAAAAAAAAAAAAAAAAAAAAAAAAAAAAAAAAGCCAATCAACATTCAACGGCGCCTGGCGAACGTTTACGAAGCCGATGCAGTTGATGTCAGCACAGTTAGTAGATGGATTTGTCGATTTCAGAGTGACGACAGAGATGTGAGTGATAAAATACGCTCCGGACGCCCATGCACAGCCACCACCCCGGAAAACAAAGTACGCCTCGATCAACTCATCCGCGTTGATCGGCGGATGACGGTGAATGAAATGCATGTAGAGTTTGATGTGGGTGTCAGTGCACTGGAACCGATATAGTCATCCCTAGGGTACAGCAAAGTGTGTACTAGGTGGGTTCCACGAATGCTCACGAGGACCAAAAGGACCACCGATGGGATGTCTGTCAGGATTTGTTGGATCGGTACGAAGCCGAAGGTGACGGATTCTTGGACCGCATCATCATTGGTACGAGACGTTGTGTCACCACTACGAGCCGGAGTCCAAACCACAGTAGATGGAATGGCACTACTCACACTCCCCATCAAAGAAGTTCAAGACGCAGACATCTGCAGGCAAAGTGATGTGCACCTTCTTCTGGGACAGGAAGGGCGTCATCCTCCTTGATTTCTTGAAACCAGGGGCGACTGTCAACCCTGACCGTTACGTTGAAACGTTGACCAAGCTGAAGGCCCGGATTGCCCGTGTAAGGCCATAGAAAAGAGAAACTTTCCGTTTGTAACACGACAACGTCAGGCCACACACAAGTTAGAAGACCACGGAATGTGTGACAAAGTTCGGCTGGACGGTGCTGTCTCACCCACCATATAGTCCCGACCTGGTACCGTCAGACTTCCACTTGTTCGGACCTCTGAAAAACGCATTACGTGGGCAGCGTTTCCCCGACAACAACGCCGTAATCGCAGCCGTGAAAAAATGGACCGCCTCGGCAGGCGCTGACTTTTATTACTGAGATATCAAGGCTCTCGTTCATTGCTGGCAGAAGTGCATTGAGAATGGTGGTGACTACGTAGAAAAATAGATTGTGGAGCACAAAAGGTCGCTCCTTTTAATGGTGGCACTCCCGTCTTCGTAGCTCTTCAACTTTTTTAGTTAAAACATAGGAGGTATTACTTTTGGAACGAACCTCGTATAATGAAAAAGGATTTAGGTAAGCTTGTATGGTGTAGGTTGTCACTTAGGAAATGTGTTTGTGGTAATAATATATTATATGTGTGTTAGTTGCATTATGTGGGGTTTAATAATATTATTTATGGTTGTGGTTAGTATGTATTGGAGTTACGATCATGTAGCTTGGTAGGTATAAGAAAATGTTAATAAACTGTCTGGTGAAACTAGGTAATTTCTTGCTGAGAGATGGCGCGGTATAAATTGTTATGATGTCCTGCGTTATCTAAGTCAGGTGTTCTGATTAGGAAATGTGAGATCAAGGTTACTAAAGGCTAGCGCCTTCATGTACGTGAGAGAATATGTGTCATGACGCGTGATAGTTAGTAATTGAAGGATACAGGACAAGCTATTTCAATGAATCTATGAGAAGGCCTTCCGTTGAAGAGATTAAAAAATGTACATTGTAGCCGTACGGCTCGGTCGTTTGTTTAAAAGCTGACAAGGTTACGAGAGAGAGACTTAGAAAAAAAGGTATTGTGACAATTTTCTTTAATGTACCTATTTGTGTGTACCTCTGTATCTGAATATGTGTACGTTCCTCTTTGTTAGTGTGTACACTAGTGTGTGTTTTTATGACGACACTTGCATGTGTGTGTGTGTGTGCATTTATATATATATATATATATATATACATATATATATACATATATATATATATACATATATATATATATATATATATATATGTATGTATATATGTATAAATATATATATGTTGAGACATTGTGACAGGTTTGAGGAAGGAGGAAGAGAAAAACACGGGTCTAAAGCCCAATTTATTCCTGACCGGTTTCGCTTACAGATTCTTCCTCTGCAAACATCAGGTGCGATGGGCTATACCCCAGGTCACCTTGTATGGATATCCGCCTGCAAATGACCGAAATGGAAAGCCTTCTTTCCACATATATTCTTCAAGATGTTGTTCAATCTTTCTAAGGCGTCATGAGACTGGGGGTGATAGGGAGTTGGATTTCTGTGCAATATTCTTAATTTGTGTAAAGTCTCTTGAAACTGTATATAAAAAATCCTAAATCACTTTTCATTTTTATAAGGATCCTTATAGAGAGGAGAAAATATAGTAAAAATTTGTGCTATGGCTTTATATATGACCCATTTAAGATATATCGTTAGTGTAGTTGGGCAGGCTTATGGGAGGATCTTTATTGAGAGGATTAGAAGAGGAACAGAGGGAGTAATTGTTAAAGAACAGTGTGGATTTAGGACAGGTAGAGGTTGCATAGATCAGATTTTTGTGGTAAGACAGATATGTGAGAAAGCTATAGGAAAGGGGAAGGATTTTTGGGGGGCTTTTATGGATCTGGAAAAGGCTTATGGCAGGGTAGACAGGAAGGCACTTTGAGAGGTATTGCAGATATACGGGATAGGAGGAAAGCTTTTAGGAGCTGTCAAGAGTTTTTACGAGAATAGTAGAGTATGTGTCAGGATTAGAAATGGAGGGAAGGAGTGGTTCGAAGTAGAGGTGGGACTTTGTCAAGGATGTGTTCTGTCGCCCTGGCTGTTCAATTTATACACGGATGGGTTGGTGCGAGAGGTAAATGCAAGGGTGGTGGGTCAGGGATTGGAGACGGTTAAAGAAAATGGAGAAAAGTGGTAGGTTAACCAGCTGTTGTTTGCGGACGACAATGCACTTGTGGCAGGATCAGAGGAGGGATTGAGGAAGTTGGTGACAGAGTTTGGGAGAGTATGTGAAAGAAGAAAATTGAAGATAAATGTAGTTAAAAGTAAGGTGATGACATGTACAAGGGGTGGAAGTGGCAGTAGACTGGAAGTTTAAGGGAAGGCGACTGGAGGAAGTGGATAGTTTTAGATACTTGGGTGCAAATGTGGCAGGAAAGGGAGGAGTGGAGGTGGATGTAGAATGTAGATTGAGAGAAGCGAGTAAATGTCTTGGTGGAATAAAAACTGTAATGAGAAATAGACATTTAGGAATGGATGCTAAGGGGAGATTGTATGAAGGAGTGATTGTGCCAACAGCATTGTATGGGGC
>NW_027467712.1:1388332-1390832 GCF_046742065.1 Oratosquilla oratoria
TGGCCAAGATCTATTTCCGCTCTCTAAAGATTTAACTCGGCTAACTTAAGTTCTCTCATACCTTCCCTTGCTATTGCTTCCAATGCTAATATTAATTTCTTCTTTTTGTTATGCTATTTCATCTCTCTAAACCTTAATTTTTTATTCCCAGTTTCTAGGATATATTTGAAACGTATGTTATGTACAAATAACTTCAACATACACATTAAATTATACAATGAATTTTCACCTGCTTTTGTTTTATCTTTCTGTTAATACTCCTCTCGTCCTCTTTTTCCTAATTAATTTCATATCCTCCTTTCCATATTTCACTTCCTTTCCTTCTCTCCTTCTCTTGTCTCCTCACCTACTCCTCTGCTAACCCT
Organism: Oratosquilla oratoria; assembly: GCF_046742065.1. NCBI lineage: Eukaryota > Metazoa > Arthropoda > Malacostraca > Stomatopoda > Squillidae > Oratosquilla > Oratosquilla oratoria. The sequence goes on from NW_027467712.1 coordinate 1,388,698, forward strand.
TCTTGTCCTCCTCTTCCTACTTCAACGATCCAATGCCGTGCCTCTCTCTACCTGCAGCCAGTGTTGTTGGATCACAAAGCGGTCAAGCTGACATGACAGACGCTGTTGCTTTGTGTTCCATGGTTTCAGACTCCTCTTCACCGTCCTCCATGTTCTCCTTCCGCATTGTCCTCTTCCCTCTCCTTCCTCTTGCCTTTGCATGCAACTTCTTGCTTGTCTGCTCGACGTCGTCTCTTTCTCGTCATACAACAATTTATGTATAATAGTTCCTTGTTGTTTCGTTGTATTTATCAAGATTGGATTGATATGAGGTAACATGAAAAGGTGCCCAGCCGTAACCAAATCTGTAGTTTTTGCCTTATGTGTTTGGATTCTATAGATTAGTTAAAACTACTACCACCAGCTATTGGATTCAAATTATTGTCTTTGTTTTGACACCTATGACATTCATGTCACACACAATCATCGAATTAAAACTAATGCTACAAGATCAGATTGAATTCTAGCTCACCAATATGAACCAAAGATCCTCGTGAATACCGTTTGCCTTATGAAATCTTGTTATTTAGAAAAAAAAAATCACCTATTGTTTACTTGAAACCCGTAGTCCCACGGTAGGCAGCAGCGACTCTTTGACCATCCTAAAACTGGAAAGAAATATTGGAATGTTGTCTCTGTTGTATTTAATGTGGTCCTGCTTCTATGTCAACGGTTAGTAAGAGGAGGACGAGGGGAAAAAGAAACAGAAAGAGATGGTAAAGGAGGAAGAAAGGGAGGAGGAGGAGGAGGAGGAGGCGAAGGAAGAGATGGAAAAGGAGGAGAATAAAGAGGCGAAGCAGCAGGAGGTAGAGTCAAAAGCGGACGAGATGACGAAGGAGGAGGCGAAGGTAAGGGAGAGTCATACTAAACAGAAATATATTCATTCCAATGCAAAGAGAGTGTCAACCTCTGTAGAAGTGTAGAGTGCAGATGGAGAAGGTTGTGTTAAGTAGAGATGGACTTTGGAAATAACGGTGAGGAAAGAATTTTTGCTTACATCTATCACTATTAGATACAACCCCCCCCTACAAAAATATAGATAAGAGAAAAATAAATGACATAGAGATGGAAATTTGGTTCAGTTATATAAGTTGTCTTAGGAAGATCACCTCACGCATTCCAACGAGCTTTCAGCTCATCGAAGTAATTGTATAATAGCGGGCATACGAGCTGAAATAAAAAGGAAAAAATGCTAACCAAATTTAAAGTTATTCATGTGTCTGCCTTATCTGACTGTAAATTAAAACTATATTAGCGTCATAATTTCATATTCTTATACATACATATACCTAAAAACGCTCTATTTATCCACGTAATCCTAACCATATTACTTAGATACTTCACCTTAAACACATTTAAATTTCTTTATTTATCTATGTATTCATTATTTTATATATATATTCAATTGTTCTATTATATTATTATCAAGGAGGGAGTCATAAGGTGTGCAAAGGTGGTGTGTGGAACAAGGAGAGCGGGAGGAAATAGAAGGGAGGGTGGTGAGTGGTGGGATGAGGAAGCAAAGAAGGGTGTAGAAGAGAAAAAGCAGGCTTTCATAGATTGGCTACAAATTAGGACGAGGGATTCGTATGAGAGGTACAAAGTAAAGAGAAGGGAAGTTAAGCATAAGATAAAGTAAGCAAAGAGGAGAGCAGATGTGAAAATATCTAAAATAATAAAAAGATGTTCTGGAAAGAAATTAAAAGAGGAAGGGGAGGCGAATCAAGTAGAGAAGAAAAGGTAAAATGTGCAGATGGCGAGATGATAATGGGAGAGAAGGCAGTGAGAGGAAGGTGGCCAGAGTATTTTAGGGAGTTGCTAAATGTGAAGAAGGATAGGGAGGGAAAGGTAGTTGCAGTGGGAAGCGCTAAGAAAATGAGTAATGAGTGAGGAAAATGGAGGAAAAATAGGGAAAGATGAAGTGAAAGCAGCTGTTAAGAGGATGAGAGCAGGTGAGGTACCTGGGTTGGATGGATGTTATGCAGAATGTCTGAAGAAAGGAGGTACAGTGATGGTGGACTGGCTGGTGAGGTTATCTAATGTTTGTTTAAGATAGGGTAGAGTACCGGAGGACTGGAGAAGTGACTGTATCGTTC
>NW_027467712.1:1400832-1408332 GCF_046742065.1 Oratosquilla oratoria
TATTATTATTATCATCATCATCATTATTATTATTATCATCATCATTATTATTATTATTATTATTATTATTATTATTATTATTATTATTATTATTATTATTATTATTATTATTATTATTATTATTATTATTATTATTATTATTATTATTATTATTATTATTATTATTATTATTATTATTATTATTATTATTATTATTATTATTATTATTATTATTATTATTATTATTATTATTATTATTATTATTATTATTATTATTATTATTATCATTATTATCATTTACTTATTCATTTATTTATTTATCTTTTTTTCTGTCAGATGATTTAGAAACGGTGGTAAGAAAACCTTCATTAACTAAGGTCATACTGGACGACTCAGTTGTTTACATACTGCCATGAATTACGTAGCGGATGGGCATTTTTAATTATCTTCATGGAGCCCCTTGAGTAACGAGGAAGTACATGAAGAAGCTCTACCAAACACATGAAATATAATTCCTTAATATGCTGAGCTCCAAGCGTTCATAAGACTACGTTATCGCGCTCTCGTTGGTGGCTTTCCTCAGCCTCATATGCGACGGAAGTCGTTCGGGCTCTTGGCAGACCTCTTGAGGTAACGATGTTCTCCTATTTACGCACCACGAGTCTTATTCTTGTGCACTCGACGATCCTTCTTCAAGTGGTCCTCCTTCTCCTGCTTTGCCAAAACACTGCTTCCACACGAGCTGATCCTCTCGTTCTTTTGACCTCTGGTGGAGTTGCACATCTCTAAACCAGGTTAGAGACAACGAATGGTAAGTGTCATTCTTCAACTTAAAAACATACATAAATAGGTAGCAAATCAGGATGCATATATGGAAGTTCCAAACCTTTATTTTGCAGTAATGCTCTCAGGAAAAACAAGAATACCTAAAATTGTTACATACTACGATAACCTATATGGAAAAGGACACTAATACGTCCGCACCTATATTCTAAATTGCATGCCTTGAATCGCTTTCAAAAGATATGCAAATTTTCGTTGCGCCGGCTATGACATGATAGTACCTACTATTCCTAGATTTTTTTGTGGTATTGATATAAATTGTGATTAACTGTTCATTTGCTCTCTTTCACATCCTAATCTTCCCCATTTTTCCCCATTTTCTCCGTCGTCCTTTTTCCCGTTTTCTCCTTCTCATTCCCCTCTCCCTCCATCTCACTCGTACGTATCTTCTCAATTATCTGCCCTTATTTCCTGTCCCCACCCTTTTCACGTCTCCTTATTTACATCTTTCTTCTCTTTCCCCGTTCACTCTTCTCCGTCTCACTCCACTCGTACGTCTTCATGCTCTCCTCCACCCTCTCTCTCTTCTTCTACCTTATGTTTTCTTCCTCTCATCTTACCTCCTCTCACTTTCTTCTCGTCCATTTCTTCCATTCCTCCTGCTTTCTTTTCTGTTTTTCTTCCACTTTTCCTCCTTGTGTGTTCCTTCTCTTCTTCTTTCTCATTTTTTCTTACCTTCCCTTTCCTATGCCTCCTGTTCTTCTTTTTCTTTCTTACCTTCCTATTCCTCCTCGTCATCCACTTCTTCACACTCGTTGCTCATTTCTTAATGCTTGTTTTGTGTCCAGAGACGCTCGTAATGTTTAGCTTTTCATCTATTCTCTCCTCCTCCAAGAAACGCGAGTGGGAGACGTTGTAAGGTTTTGCTTGTACCTTGGTGAATTACAGAGCAAGATGAGATAAGGATCTTATGCTGGGAGATGCTTAGCTGACTGCAATCTAAGCTGTCACATTTACCCGACGTACTTGGACTGATAGGACGAGTAGGAATGACTGCGTCGCATTTGGATTTGAACTAGGATACACATGACACGAAAAGAGAGAGAAACTAACTTACCACAGCGACTGAGAGAGCAGATACTTGTTTTGCTGTTCTTCTCTCCTAATTGCATGTAGCATTCCCTTTCATTTACTTCGTCTTCATCTTAACTCTTTGACTGCTGGAAGTTTCCCGCAGCTGAACAGAATCATCTGGTGCCACCCAGAACAGACTTACTTGGCACCAGCCAAAATAGAATTCATATCTACCTCGATGGTAGAAAGGTTTCTTGAGATTTTGTTTAATTTACCCTACTATCTATTAATATGTTACTCCAACGTATCAACATTACCATGGATAAATAACAGCAATTATACAATTCGTTCCAAATCATTTACAGAAAAAAAAACAAAAGATGGAATTCCGTGACTGACATCAATTCGTAAGATCTAACAAGCTTTGTGAATACGGATACAGGTAACCAACTTACGACATTATTACTAAAGGCCTTTTTAAAAGCAGCTTGAACGAGGAAGAAAAGCTGTGGACATTAATATCAAGTGATAGCATACACAATATAGCTGCTTTTGTCACTGCTAGGGTGCTATGCATGATATACTACATTTTTTTCTGACCCTGGCAGGTTGCAGAGGGGCAGGGATGGCCCTTCATCTCCAAGAGGCTACAATAAAAAAAAAAAAAAAAAAAAAAAAAAAATGGGTGTTGGATGACTGTAGAGGGGTGGGTGCATTTCTCGGCTGCCCATCTCACTTATATGGGAGAAGAGCCTTTTCATATGTACATGTCTGCCTGTCTCTTTCACGCTTCCAGTTACATACACTTGTTACCGCTCATGATGTCTTGATACTTGGGCACGACTTAATATGTTCTTCGTCAAGCTCTTGATGTAATTTTTAACCCCTTTACTATGATGCAACACTTTATACATTTTATTCTAGGTAATCAGATGAGATAGAAAAAATCCCTTGCAAAGTCGTTTAACGTTATTATTATTTTTTTCATATGCGTTATTTCTATCATGATACTCTTTTTATTTTTTTCCTGACTAATGACTCAATATTTTATTTAATTGAAGGTTGAAATTCGTGTTAAATTGGTAAATATAAAAAAAAATGGTGGAATTAAGTAGAAAAGACATGCATGATATGCTTTCCTTTTCTTTGAGTAATTGGATATTTTAGACGAGGTACATCCTGTTGAATACCATCCACTTTATACATTTACCGACCTTGCTGTATCATACTGTTATGGCGTTGGTTTATTCTAAAAGTGAGTGAAAGAAACTCTGCAAGAAAAGCAATAAATGTGTGGAGTAAAGTTACCCTTTGAGGGGCACACTTTATATGCTCTTTTTTATTTATCTATATACTTGTTTTTACTAATTGTATGTACTTGTTTATACTGTTTCACTTTTACTTTGTACCAGACCTCATTATGCCAAAGTTGCATTTCTCAGAGTAGCATTAGGATTCTCCGAGACCTTTCAGACAATGAATATTCAAAAAATAGCTGAAGGCCATAGCCGCATGGCATGCCATCAGCTTAATTTTTCACCAGAGACTCTCCCTTCTCCAGTACCCTTAATATCCTTTATAGAAAAAAAAAATAGAACGTTCAATGTTTAGGAGCGGGTTGCCTGCCTTCATGCGTTGTGGTGAGCAAAGCACGCACAAAATCCTGGTAAGCATTGTAGGTTGTTATACTCTATTTACACCGATTTGACAGAAGTTTTCTCTTTGTGCACCTTAACAGGCTGTTTATTTTTCTCTTGTGGTTTAATCTACGTTTCTTCGCAAATTTATATTTTGCTCTGCGTGACAATTCCTGCGATTCATCGAGAAATTTACTGGCTTTCAAACTCCAACAAAACTCCGCCTAGATGGTGTAGGGCAGTTAATATGATAAGAAATTTACTCTCAGTAAGACATAATATGGCGCCCAAAAGGTAGGTCGCCAAACAAACATCTTGCGAGATGTTTTACGAAAAGGACAATAATCCTCTGGATCAAAACTTTCCAAGTTATAATGGAGTGTTGTTATCAACGTCTGACACTTTTCTCTTTCTATCAACATCCCCCTCTACCATTTTTATGAGGTTACATATTGTAACATTTCAATTTCATTCCAACTGGAGCTTAGGCAATTTTATAAAGCTAAATGGGTGAATTTTTGTTCTAAGGTTATGGAAGTCCAAGGCTGGGGAGAAGGTGCAACATCATGGAAAAATACGATTTTTTTTTGTAAATACGTACATACTTACACACATACCTACATACACATACATACACACATACATACATACATACATACATACATACATACATACATACATACATACATACATACATACATACATACATACATACATACATACATACATACATACATGCATGCATGCATACATACATACATACATACATACATACATACATACATACATACATACATACATACATACATACATACATACATGCATACATACATACATACACACATACATGGATTGGAAGACAGGCTTCATCACTCCCATCCCCAAAACTTCCAATCTCCAATCCTTTAGTGATCTCAGACCTATGTTTAACTAGGGTGACCGCAAACGACTTCAGACGCTGAAGATCACGGTCAGCAAGGGTAGGAAGTCCGAGTGTGGTGATAGGTGGTGTATTCGTTGCCAAGGATTGTGCTTTGTGTAATTTTGAATTTTGCTGATGTAAACTAAATCAGTGTGCAGTGGATTCGAGATTGCTTGAGTAAGCAATATTGCATGCAAAGTTGTAACAATGAATCTAACTGAGAAATGGTGGAAGAGGAAAAATTCAATTGGTTCACGATTGTAAGATCGGGGAAATTCTTCAATATAAGATTAAAGATCATTGGACTAAAGAAATCATAACGTCATTGCAGAACTGACCTAGGACCCAAATTAAGTGTTCATGACGGAATTCCTTAAGAGTACGCTGTAGAAAAAGTACCGAAGAAAATTACAGAAGAAAAGTGGTCATAAAGTTAATCTCCCTTGTCTGAAATTGGAATTACAGTCTAGAAACTGAATAAGTTGAATGATAAGAAGCATTGGGCCTACAGATTAAATTTGAGAGTGACTAATTACATATAACAAACAGTGAGAAACAAAAACAGTGGTGAGAACTGGGAGAAAGTGAAGGAGAGGATGTGAAAGTGGTGGCAAGCTTACGACGAAACGAAACGCTACTAACGAAGAGACTGGTGATTAAAATTAGTGTAAAATACTACATCTAAAGTATCTAATGCAAAATATGGCTACGAATGTACGGGTACATCGATCTACAGGATTACACAGAGCATATGACCACATGGTGCACGTAGCTACGCTGTACATGTTGATTACGAGAATGGTGCATTGAACAACAAGCAACAGTGAATGTTGGTACGAGGATTCGGCGACGAGCAGTGAACGAGGGACTACTACAAAGACGAGCCAATATATGTGTGAAGTACGCACCGTACGTGTGAGGACGACTATATAGGAACCATTCCATTTAAGTTGACATTAACAATTGAAAGTATGACTACAGGAATTTTAAGATATGAAGTTGTTACCTCCCAAATATTCCAATTTTTTCGGGGAAGAAAATACAGTGGGAGTTAGTAGGTTTCTTAGTTTGACTGATGCTTTAATAATCATTAAAAACATAACAGATGAAAAAAAAAATGAATTCTTAAAAGAATACGAAGATCCTGAGAAGGGTAGTGTTAGGGTTATAATAAATTTCCAGTAAATGGAAGCCATCAACCAATATGAAGCTTATAAGAATCATTCTTTAAACATTTTAACTCAAACTGTGATCAGAACTCTATTAGGTCTTTAGTTAAACTTATAAAGAAAGTAAAAGCAAGTGAATCATACACAGAATATTTATCAACAATAGACAGATGGTCTAAGGACATGATATCTATTTTTAAGGATTCAGATTAGATAGAAAGATTTTGTGAGAAAATACGAGTTTCTCAGGTTACTAAATTAATAGTATTTGCATTATTAGTACATAATGATGAGATAACTGCAGAAAAGCTGTATAATAATCTCAAACAAACAATGAATTTAAAGAAGATAGTATTACCTTCTTCAAAGTTAATGTCAAAATAAAACAATTAGTCCATATGTGATGATAGTGGAAATGCAACAACAGAAACTAGAAACTCTAGGAGTGATTACGGAAACAAAGGATGTGAACATAGAGTTAGAGGTATCTCAAGGAATACAAGAATTGAATGTTACAATTGTAATAAATGGGGACATAAAACACAAGAGTGTTATTATGAAACTATTTGTAGAATCTGAAAATATGAGGGTCATGATGAGTATCATTGCAGAAACCCACCTTTCTACTCGTATCATCAGAGAATAGGACATAAAATACAGGATTGTAGAACAATTTCAAATTTTCGCAACCGCCCAGAACCAAGGGGAAAACCAACTGACACAAAATAAGACAACACTACATATCTAACCATAGAAATACAAGTAGACATTATTGTGTTAGGATCAAGAGTGATAGAAGGGTGAAAGAAAACTCCTACATCAAAATTTGGAAGGTCTTCTGTAGGACCCCTCATTGCGATTAGAGTGTTCAATAAATCTATTCAAATATTAATGGTACAGGATCAGCAGTCATTGTTATAACTAGCAAATTTTTATACCAATTAAATCCAGGGGTGAAAATATTGAAAACAATCCATTACTCAATGCAAGGAGTAACAGGAAGGCAGTTAAAAAATTAGGCAAGATTGAATTAGAGGTCATCTTATATAAAAATGAGCATTTTGATTGCATTATGCCCAGGAAAGTTCCGTATTGTTTCAGCATGTCAACAACAAAAATAACAGTCATGACTGGGACAAGACCAAATTATTGTTTAAGTCCAACTGCAGCTTTAGGAGGAAAATTGTTGAATCCGCCTTAATAGAAGAATGTCCGAACTTGAACATCTCCAAAAGTCAATGGTTCTAGGACATAATCTCACCTCTAGGTGTGAGCCGTTGGATTTAAAATCTTCATCCTCCTAACCACACATCCCCACTCCTCCCCCTTCTGACCTCACATCTCTATCCGATTGACCACATACACCTCTCCCTTCTGCCTTGTGTGACGGAATATCGTCTGTCACGCTATTTCTGTTCCTCCTTCCCTTACATCTTATTTGTATTTTTGTCTCAAACATTTCTTATAACTTGTACCTTCCTGAAGAGCGCTATAGCTATTAGCCGAAATATAAAAGTTATAATTTCTTCTAATTTTCCTTTTATTCCGACTGTGGGTTCTTAGTGTTTTTATTCATATATGTATATATATATATATATATATATATATATATGTATATATATATATATATGTATATATATATATATATGTATATATATATATATATATTTATACGTATGTATATATATATATGTTTATATACATATATATATATATATATATATATATATATATATATATATATACATATATATATATATATATATATATATATATACATACCAAAATTAAAAAGACATAAAGGAAAATGCATTTCTACTCTTATTTAATGTTTAATGTTATTCAAATTTACCTAATATGTCATATTTACCTAGATTTATGCTTCAGATTGCATAAAAGGTTAATCAAGCATGCCACGAAACAGAAGAGCAGTAGA
>NW_027467712.1:1410832-1413332 GCF_046742065.1 Oratosquilla oratoria
CGTATTTTTCTCTCTTTCTTAGAGTGATCTTGCCTTCTGTAGGCAGTAACCTTAATAAATCTCCGTATGTCATGTGGAATAACATACATAATCTATAAATAAGCCAAACCGCGTTTTCACACCTCTTGGTGCTTCCTCAGTGGCAGGTACGAATCTAAGGGCTAGGCTGGTGTGTGTGGGTATATATGGGACAGGCTGTGGGATTTTGTCTAGTCGTCGGTGTGGGATTTTGTCTGGTCGTCGATGTGGGATTTTGTCTGGTTGGCGTCGCCGGAGCTCCGTGTCGTTCTGTAGGTTGGAGGGTGGCGTGCATCTGTGTTTTTTGTCTCATTTTCACTGGGGAATGATCTTCTCACACTTGGTAGGATTTTTAAGTCTTCGAGTTGGGTATTCATTCCCGGGGATAGATCCTTGATATACAAAGCCTCTAATATAGGTAAACGTCGTGGGTCTTTGTTGTGATCTATAATCTCCGTATTCTGGGTTAGGTCTTCTCTTCTTAATTTTGCTTGATGGACTTCGCTATGATGATTTTTAGGTGATATGACAGACGACGCGAGAGCCTCATGGTGGTCATGCCGATATAGGTAGTAGGATGGGTCGCACAGTTCCCATATTTGCAGGTGTACCTATATACGACATGAGATTTTTGAAGTTCATCGACGATCTGCCTGGTGTTGTTCCTTAGGAGTAGGTTCGAGGTTTTTTTGTTTTGATAATAAATAATGAAATTAATTTTGGAGCTTGATTCAGCGGGCTTGATGTTTCTCTTTATGATTTGTTGCATCACTCTCTCATCCTCCTTGTATGCAGTGGAGAAGAAGGATTTGTAATATATATTTATAACGTTCTGCGCTGGATTGTCTGATGCATTTGCTGATTTAATTTCCTCGTACCAATTTTCCATTATTTTCTTGGTCACTTTTTCAATGTCTCTATTGCTAAAACCGTTGTTGATTAGGACTTGTGATGCTCTTTCTAGTTCTAGATGCACATTTTTCCAGCTACTACAATGGCTAAGGGATCTTCGTACATATGCACTAATTGTTGAGATCTTGTACTTTTGTGGGCATTCACTCAGTCCGTTAAGGCAATGTCGTATATAGGTACACCTGCAAATATGGGAACTGTGCGACCCATCCTACTACCTATATCGGCATGACCACCATGAGGCTCTCGCGTCGTCTGTCATATCACCTAAAAATCATCATAGCGAAGTCCATCAAGCAAAATTAAGAAGAGAAGACCTAACCCAGAATACGGAGATTATAGAACACAACAAAGACCCACGACGTTTACCTATATTAGAGGCTTTGTATATCAAGGATCTATACCCGGGAATGAATACCCAACTCGAAGACTTAAAAATCCTACCAAGTGTGAGAAGATCATTCCCCAGTGAAAATGAGACAAAAAACACAGATGCACGCCACCCTCCAACCTACAGAACGACACGGAGCTCCGGCGACGCCAACCAGACAAAATCCCACATCGACGACCAGACAAAATCCCACACCGACGACTAGACAAAATCCCACAGCCTGTCCCATATATACCCACACACACCAGCCCAGCCCTTAGATTCGTACCTGCCACTGAGGAAGCACCAAGAGGTGTGAAAACGCGGTTTGGCTTATTTATAGATTATGTATGTTATTCCACATGACATACGGAGATTTATTAAGGTTACTGCCTACAGAAGGCAAGATCACTCTAAGAAAGAGAGAAAAATACGACAAGAAGCTCTGTCATAACAAGCTTGCCATTCATTTTAATGAAGTATGCTTGAGGGAAAACCTCCTGCCCATTTACACTATGAATATATATATATATATATATATATATATATATATATATATATATATATATAAATATATGTGTGTATATATATATATATCTATATATATACACACATATATATACATACATATATATCTCTGTATGTTTTATTGTGAGGCTCATGAGATTTTTCATTCCTTTTTTCTTTAGATGTTCATTCATAAAATGAAATGCTACTCACGCGATCATTAACAGCTTTCTCCCGTTATCTTGTTTATATGTTTTTGGTGACATGTTATTTGTAAGTAAAATGAATCAATTATTTCCCTTTCTTTATTTTGTGATTGTTTGATCTCGCATTTTATAATCCTATAAATTTATACTGTGACCTATGTATAAGATTCTGAATTTCTTTAATGACTCTCTTGTTCCACTTCTGTCTCCATTCACATATTATATTTTTGTAGTATTTTACAATTATCCTCGTATTTTACTCTTTTCATATTCTTATCATCATCAACAAATATGCTTACATACTCGTACGTACTTATTCATTACTTCATTTATTGGAAATAAGAACACCACTGAATATCAATACCATGCCCTGTGGTACCTCAGTAGTCATCTTATCTAGAACGGCATCTTATCTTTCACTCCTCATAGCGTAAGTCTTTTTATTCATAGAATATTTTATCCATTCCACAGTGGTCTTCCTAAACCC
>NW_027467712.1:1418332-1420832 GCF_046742065.1 Oratosquilla oratoria
TATTTCTGGTTGTTGTTGGTTATTGCAGTTTTTACTATTGGTTGGTGTTGGTGGTGGTAGTAATTGTATTTCCTGGTAGATTGCTCTATTGTTTGAAATCTTTAGCTGTTATTTGTTATATTTTGTTTGCTGGTTGTTGATTGTTGAGCCTGGTTGATTTTGTTGTTGGCGTTGCCAGCTGATTTTGCTAGATTTTATTATTCATATTATTGTTTTTAGGTTAAGCCGTTAGTTGTTTTTTATTATCATTTCTTTTTCACTATTGCTAGTTGTTATTAGTCGTTGCTTTTGTAGGTTGCTATTGCTGTTGAAATTAGTGGCTGATAGTGATTAGTTTTTATTTGTTGTTGTTTGTTGATTGTTATTAACTTAATTGCATTATGTTCGTTGGTGTTGGCTTCTGTTAATTGTTTTTTGGTTATTGTTGTTGTTGTTGATTGATTTTCATTGTTTGGTATCGGTTGTTGTTTTTAGTAATGCTGTTTTTTTGTGTGTTGGTGTTGGTATTGACCATGGTCTTGGTCTTGGTCTTGGTCTTGGTCTTGGTCTTGGCCCTGGTCTTGGTCTTGGTCTTGGTCTTGGTCTTGGTCTTGGCCTTGGCCTTGGTCTTGGTTTTGGCGTTGGTGCTGGTGTTGGTGTTGGTTTTGGTACTAGTGTTGATATTGGTGCTTAAGTTGGGTTTGGTGTTAGCGTTGGTGTTGGTTTGGGTGTTGGTGGCAGTGAGAGTGATAGTGTTGGTGATAGTGTTCGTGTTGATGTTTCTGCTGTTTTGGCTATTGCAATTGATATTGGTGTTGTTGTTGTTGTTGTTGCTGTTAAGCCTACATTTTTCAGTGGATTATGATATCTGAGCTACATTGGAAACCGATTGTCCTGCGGGCTATTGCCAAAGGTCACCAACCTCAGACATACTGCGGTTGCGTTAGTGTGCTGCTGCCAGTACTAAACATTGTGTAAATATGTACTTGATTTTGTGTAAGACGGAATACTGATCCGGATATGTATCATCTGTTGTTAACTAACTTGTATTTACCTTAGCGTTGTACGGTGGCCACAGATAAACTCTATCTGTTTAGTTTAGCTTATATTTGCGTATTGACAATGAGGAATGACCAAGAATCTTGTAAGAACCCTGGTAAGTCTTTGAAGACTGTACATATTTGTTCCTGCTGATATAGTTGGGTGGCGATGTTGGAACGGAATCACGCATTGCGTTGTGGCAGAGTTCTTGGGTTTGTCTGTTATACCTGTGAATAGGTTGATAACCTCTCATGTATTGTGATGGGTACTGTAGATTTGTTTACCTGGTACTAAATAGAATTGGCTAATATAAACAAACTTAGCTATGAATTATAAGGAATTTCATCTCACATCATCTAGAAACCTAGATTTCCCACGTTCGCAAATATTATACATTCAATAGTTTAGTGACTTTGGCGACTCCCTACTGACCATAGTCACGCAGTTTTCTCTGACGGATGAAAGTTAACTTTCACTCATACAAAGATGCTGATTACTTTAACCTTCATTCGTTTTCCTTTCTGCTCCTCTCTTTTACTCTTCTGTGAGTCTAGTTCATCAGTGCAAGAATGCAAAACAAAGTTATCGGCGAATGTTAGGTTTTTTCCAGAGCGTTGATTATTAGGAGACTAGCTGCTTTGGAAAGGCACATAAATCCTTCTCTATCGTTGTTGTTTACTTGGATGTTTATATGTGCAGCTTCCACCGTCTTTCTCATTTTCTTTTGTAGTCCCTTATGTAAAATCTCGACTTTGTTCCAATCAGGTAGGTTGTTACATTGTTCGAGGTGGCGAACAAGTGAGTTGGATGTCCTGTGTGCTCTTATATAATTTTTGTGTTCGCTCAATCTCTTTTCAATCCCTCGACCTGATTCACCGATGTACGCTAAGGGACAGCCGCTACAGGGAATGCGATAAATCACACTGAGGTTGTGATTATCAGTGTGGTCTTTAATTTTTTTTTCCTATTTTATTAGAGGATGCCTTAGCAATGTTTATCCCACCTTTCAATAAATATTTATCAATATCCTCGGTGTTTTCAGAATTAGGTACAGTTATAAAATGTGGTGTGACATGATCTTTCGTCACTGCACGGTCGTTTGACCTGGATGCCTGGACGTTTGGTCCCTTGATTTGGGCATTTGATTTATCGTGGATTTTCTTTGTTTTGTGTTTTGTTTGATTGATCAGGCCTCCTGGTACATTTGGTAAGTATACGAACGCGGTAAAGTATTTGTACAACATTGAATGGGTCCCAGTGATTAGGATACATTACCAGTGCCAAGTGACTAGACCAATACTCCCGCGTTTGTATACTTACCAATGTACTATCATAGTGGAGATGAATTGAACGCAAACTTTCGTGTATGTGTATGTAACTCGAGCATACACATATATAAGAAAAATTGCGCTCAACTTATATCTCTCTTGATGGTGTATTGGTCTAATCACTCGGCACTGGTAATGTTGTTCTCTCCGCA
>NW_027467712.1:1430832-1433332 GCF_046742065.1 Oratosquilla oratoria
AAGGTATACGGATTGAGGTATTAAAAGAGAGAAGGAGAAAGGAACTGAGACGATGAGAGATTCTGGGAGTTAGGGAGTATTATGGGAATAAGATGAGAACAAACTGAGGAGCAGAAAGAAGAAAAGATAAAGATAGATAGATAGATAGATAGATAGAAAGTTAGATAGATAGATATTTTGATAGAATAAAAGATAGATGGACATATATATATATATATATATATATATATATATATAATGTATGTATATATGTATATATTTATATATACAGTATATATATATATACATATGTATATATTTATATATACAGTATATATATATATATACATATATATATATATATATATATATATGTATGTACATGTATATATATATGTATATATATATAATATATGTATATATATATGTGTGTGTGTGTATATATATACATATATATATATTATATATATATATATGTATTATATATATACATATGTATTATATATATACATATGCATTATATATATATATACATATATATGTACATATATATATATATATATATATATATATATATATCAGATAATTTTTATGACCATCGCGCAAGGATTCGAACCTGCGCTGTACATGACGACAAGAGGCCCGCCATGACTACCGCCTTAGACCACTCGACCAACTGATACTTAAAATCGTACGAACTCAGAACACTTACTGGTTCTCGAGATTGAGAAGGTCACTACCTGCAACCCTATTCTCATTTTTACCATACGACCAAGCACACTCGTGGGAGGGGTAAAGACCGAATCGAATCCTTTTCACGCTTCGTCATTGTAACCATACGAGGAATTCGCTAGTGGACAACGATATTAATAAGATAATTTTTTATGACCATCGCGCAAGGATTCGAACCTGCGCTGTACATGACGACAAGAGGCCTGCCATGACTACCGCCTTAGACCGTATGGTCGTATGGTAAAAATGAGAATAGGGTTGCAGGTAGTGACCTTCTCAATCTCGCGAACCAGTTATCTCTCTGACTTCGTACGACTCTATTTATCTGTTGGTCGAGCGGTCTAAGGCGGTAGTCATGGCGGGCCTCTTGTCGTCATGTACAGCGCAGGTTCGAATCCTTGCGCGATGGTCATAAAAGTTATCTGATTAATGTCGCTGTCCACTAGCGAATTCCTCGTATGGTTACAATGACGAAGCGTGAAAAGGATTCGATCCGGTCCTTACCCCTCCCACGAGTGTGCTTGGTCGTATGGTAAAAATGAGAATAGGGTTGCAGGTAGTGACCTTCTCAATCTCGAGAACCAGTAAGTATTCTGACTTCGTACGATGTTAAGTATCAGTTGGTCGAGCGGTCTAAGGCGGTAGTCATGGCGGGCCTCTTGTCGTCATGTACAGCGCAGGTTCGAATCCTTGCGCGATGGTCATAAAAATTATCTGATTAATGTCGCTGTCCACTAGCGAATTCTTCGTATACATATACATATATATATATTATATTTATATGTATGTATATATGTACACACACACACGTACACACACACACACACACACACACACACACACACATATATATATATATATATATATATATGTATATATATATATATGTATGTATATATATATATATATATATATATATATATATATATATATATTGTTAAGATGATGAAAGCAGGTAAGGCACCTGGTCTGGGTGGATGCCATGCGGAATGTCTGAAAAAGGGAGGTACAGTGATGGTGGACTGGTTGGTGAGGTTATTTAATGTTTGTTGGAGAGAGGGTAGAGTGCCGGAAGACTGGAGGAGTGCCTGTATAGCTCCTCTTTACAAGGGAAAAGGGGACAAGTGTGACTGTAGTAGTTTCAGAGGGATTAGCTTGTTGAATGTAGTTGGGAAGACTTATGTGAGGATCTTGGTTGAGAGGATTAGGAGAGGAACAGAAGGAGTAATTGGTGAGGAACAGTGTGGATTTAGGACAGGTAGAGGTTGTGCAGATCAGATCTTTGTGGTAAGACAGATATATGAGAAAGTTATAGGAAAGGGGAAGGATGTTTTTTGGGCTTGTATGGATCTGGAAAAGGCTTATGATAGGGTAGACAGAAAGGCACTGTGGGAGGTTATGAAGATATATGGGATAGGAGGAAAGCTTCTAGGAGCTCTCAAGAGAGTTTTTATGAGAATAGTAGAGCTTGTGTCAGGATTGGAAATGGAGAGAGTGAGTGGTTTGAAGTAAAGGTGGGACTTCGTCAAGGATGCGTTATGTCACCCTGGCTGTTCAACTTATACATGGATGGGGTGGTGCGAGAGGTAAATGCAAGGGTAGTGGGCAAGGGATTGGAGATGGTTAAAGAAAATGGAGAAAAGTGGGAGGTGAGCCAGTTGTTGTTTGCGGACGACACTGCACTTGTGGCAGGATCGGAGGAGGGATTGAGGAAGTTGGTGGCAGAGTTTGGGAGAGTATGTGATAGAAGAAAGCTAAAGATAAATGTGGGTAAAAGTAAGGTGATGAG
>NW_027467712.1:1448332-1463332 GCF_046742065.1 Oratosquilla oratoria
GGGCTAGTTTAGTATCCAATAGTGCTAGCGATTTGTGAACTACCCTTTTATTTGGCCAGTGTCAACGGAAAGTTAATAAACTTGCCTAAATCTATCCTAGTGTCAACACTTACTTGCCGGCTAAGTTAACTTTCACCCAGCACTAGCGGCTACGAAGCTAGTACAATGTCAACGAGTCTTTAGCTAAAAACAAAAGAACAACATTTATACTTGTATTCTGGAAACTGTACCATAGATCATACATATTGCTGTAAAAGATCAAGTCGTACTTGATACATGATATATCAGATTTATGTGAATATGCATTTCATTATTGCGTCAAAACATTCTTATCGAGAAAATATAATTCATTACAACGTAATATCTCTATATAGAAATGGATTAGATGTTGAATGAATTATATATATACGCATCGCACAAGTACATGGGCATTTTTCCATAGGCACGTAGCATCTCTATCTTGATTCATTATCCGAAACAGCTGCCTAAGCAATACAAACAGTATTCTTTTTTAATTCCTTCCAAACTAGTTTTTTTTTTTTTTTTTTTTTATCTAGCCGGAGTCGGGCTAATTCTTGGTATCTTTGTACCCATAAGGTGGATGACATGTAGTCTGATTCAAATAACCTTTTCTTTCCCGATTTTTTTCTACTTTCAGACTATTTTGTCCCTGTAGTACCCATTCCACTCCACGGTACCAACACGGTAGTGAATGGATTAAGTAAAGAGCGATTAACAAGCATATCAAGTAAAGGCAGTTAAAATGGCCTGTGTCCACATGTGTACATGAGCTGTTGTGACGAAAGAATCGAATAAAGAGAAGGGATGAATTGATGACATTTTGAGTATCTTTTTAAGTAATATAGGGCGTGAGATCAATAGTTTCAAAAAGTATATGCTCAACTTCTTTCACAACCTAATGTCTGTCGTCGCTAGTTGCAATAGAGTAAGTCATTATATTTATTGTCTCTGTTGCTCAAACCCGCTTGACATTCAGAAGATGCTTCTTTCCCTTCCCTTCACTAGCACAGACACACATCCTCTTACCCCTGAAATATCTCTTTAACTGAATATAATAACATAGGGTAGCCGTGAATAAAATAGAAAAAAAGTCCTCGAGTTTGGTTGGAAAAGTTTCATGACGGTAACGTGAAAGGTATTGTCCTATGTCGCAGCCAGTGTGAATTAGTCATGATATTCTTTGAAAAAAAAAAGTTTGCTTTATTGTAATAAAAATTTGATGTCGGACATCTCCCCTGTCATCTGCAGAGTACATTGGAATGTTACCGTCCAAATAAAACCAATTCGGTTATTTTCTTTTGAAAGGAAATTAACGATATAACGTCAATCTGCGTCGACTCATGCCTGGAATTATACCTGAATGAAATGGAAACATACCTTGAGTTTCTTTGCTCTTATAATATATTACTACATCATACCACTTCATCTTTGGAATTGTCCCCTGGATGTTATAATACTTTTAGTCAAGGTTTTTAATAATTGCAATTTCCTTTTAGCTTCCATCCACAAAAGCTTGAATAAAATAATATTGCATAGCATATAACATGCAGAGGAATAAGACATCCGATTGTGTCTCTTCTTAGTCAACAATACTCTTGCTATTTCTTAGAATAGACTTTAATCCTACAGCCTATATTCTACGTAAACACTGTTCTCAGAAGTATCGCTTCTATTATTTCCAGTTCCTTCAAAGTTCTGCTTTGTTTTACATTATTAATGAATCCCTGGGAAATGTTCAGCGTTTTATCTATTTAATTTTTTTTTCAGATCACAAACATCCATCATTCTCGCACATTAAACAGTTGTTACACTGAGCACCACACTATCACTCAGCACATTCTTCTAAAAACTGTTCAAACGGCCATAGCTTGTAACGTGTCCAAATACCAGGTTAGATTATTTTCGATACTTTTCTCTGCCTATCTTTCAATCTGTTTCTTTGTCTGCATGTCTCTCTATCTCTTTGTCTCTATGGCTGTTTCTGTCTTTCTATTTCAATTTGTTTTTCTCTCTATTTTTGTTTCTTTCACATTATTTCTTTTTCTCGTTCGAATACTTTCGCTCAGGCTCAGTTTTATTCCCTTGCGGCGATCAGGCCATACTCTCTTCCTCTTATTCCCTCCCTCTCGCCCCTTTTCTCTTACTTTCATTCTTCCTCCTCTCCCCTCTCCCTTTTCTTCCCCTACTTTCTTCTCCTTTCCCCACTTCACCTTTCTCCGTACCTTCAAGTCCCTTCACTTTTCACCTCTCTCACTCCCTTCCTCCCTTCCCCTCCTCCTCTCCTCTCCTCCTTCACTTTTCTCCATCTCCCGTCTACATCTCCCCTTCCCCTCTCCATTCCTCATCTTTACTGTGCCCTTCCTCCCTTCTCCTTATTTTTCCTCTCTCCCCTTCTCTCTCAACATTCTTTCCTCTCCTCTTCCTTTCCTACCCCTTCCCTCCTGCTCTCCCCTCCCGTTGTACCTTCACCTTTCCTTCCTCTTCACCTCAACAATTCATAAGAAATATTAAATTACTTATATATCAAACACCCGACAACAGATATATTGTTTTCTGCACTGACGAAATACGTGTGTGGCATGATCTATAAAACAAAACAAAAAAAAGATAGCAATTGTCCGTTGTTATAAAGTTCATTGGTGGATGAAAACATTTCATAATCTAGGTAAACTAACAATTGACCAATTTGTCTTTGTTAGTATTAGAACTAAAGCTGATGTTACTGTTTTGGATGAAAGATTACTTTAACATGAATGACCTGCAAGATCAAAACTGACTTGGTTTGTTGCTGAGCTACTGCGTCACAAGGATCAAGCTTCACTCTAGAGTGATTAGGCACAGGTATTCAGGAGTACCTTGAAATTATGCAGTATCAACACACATTGGAGGACTACACCTTTTCATCTGAAATGAAAGGTTCCGAAGTTCAAATTAGAATAGCTGGACAATAATTTATGATATATGAATATTGATTTAAGGGAGTTGAACGTAACTTAATATATTTGAATATGAAGTTAAAAACACTGAAGTTCAATTTAAAACAAATTAACTACATTTCAAAATAAGGTGAACTGCTATACACTGGCATTCGGGTATTTTCAATATATATATTTTTTTTTAAGATGAAATATTAGAAATTGACTTCCATATATTGTATATTATAATCAACTCGATATATATATATATATATATATATATATATATATATATATATATATATATATATATATATATATATATATATATATATATAGCTATAAAGTAATGTTGTAACACATTCATAAATTTAAACAAAAACCCACTGTGTTGGATAAGAAATTAAATAGATGATATCCATATATTTCGATCACGGACTGTGATCCTCTTCAGTGGAATACAGAATAGTGGAGCAAAAGGCATGTCTTATATACAGAGAAAAAAGAAGGAACATGGACAGGGCTCAAGTGGTGTCTAATGCTTTGCGTGACAAATCACTCGCCTTCACCAAAGATGGTAATAATTTATTGACTGCCCAGGTAGTAATACAGTCTGGTGACATTAGGAAATTGATTCATCAAGGAGGATTCTATAATTTTCCTATTGAAACTGCACTTCAAATTAAAAATAGTTTTTGCCTTATTCCAATCCATACGGTGGCCTTCCTTGTCTACGTGTTGGAAGACAGCGGAATTTTGTTGTGCATATCTAACTGTATCCTTGTGTTCTTTCATTCTAGTGTGTAAATCTCTACCTGTTTGTCCCTAATGTACCTTATTACAATCCGAGCATGGAAGTTTATAAACACCTTGATTTAGTTCTTCTCTAGGTCTTTGATGTACATTAACTATTTTCTTAGACAAGTTATTGGGAAAGCTAAAAACAAAGTTTATGTCTTTCTGTGGTAGAAATTGCGAACAATCATGTAAGGGCTTATTATAAGAGAATTTGATACAGTTTTTGTCACATAATCTGAGTGCCCTCAGGAAAAGACCTGAGGCGACACTATACTTAGTTTTATCTGGATGGTGGCTGAAAAAGTGTACATAACTCCGCGTATGAGTGGGTTTTCTGTACACTGTAAAAGACAAATGATCCTGATTTTGTATTAATAGAATATCTAGAAATAGCAAACTATTTTCCACCTCCCATTCAACTTTACCAGCTTTAAATTTTATATTTTTCAGCCACCATCCAGATAAAACTAAATATAGTGTCTCCTCAGGTCTTTTCCTGAGGGCACTCAGATTATGTAGTCCACATTATTTGGAAATGGAGATAACAACCATTAGGAATCAGTTAAAAAGAATAGGGTATCCTGATTGTTTTTTAAATAGAGCCCTAAGTAAATCCAAAATTAGTCACTATGGATCCACTTCCCATTCCACTAAGAATTTCGTATGGGACAAAAACTGTATCAAATTCTCTTATAATAAGCTCTTACATGATTGTTTGCAATTTCGACCACAAAAAGACATAAACTTTGTTTTTAGCTTTCCCAATAACTTGTCTAAGACAATAGTTAATGCACATCAAAGACCTAGAGAAGAAATAAATCAAGGTGTTTATAAACTTCCATGCTCGGATTGTAATAAGGTATATTGGGGACAAACAGGTAGAGATTTACACACTAGAATGAAAGAACACAAGGATACAGTTAAATATGCACAACAAAAATCCGCTGTCTTCCAACACGTAGACAATGAAGGCCACCATATGGATTGGAATAAGGCAAAAATTATTTTTAATTCAAAGTGCAGTTTCAAAAGGAAAATTATAGAATCCTCCTTGATGAATCAATTTCCTAATTTTAATATCTCAAATGGACAATGTTTACCAGACTGTATTACTACCTGGGCAGTCAATAAATTATTACCATCTTTGGTGAAGGCGGATGATTTGTCACGCAAAGCATTAGACACCACTTGAGCCCTGTCCATGTTCCTTCTTTTTTCTCTGTATATAAGACATGCCTTTTGCTCCATTATTCTGTATTCTATTGAAGAGGATCACAGTCCGTGATCGAAATATATGGATATCATCTATTTCATTTCTTCTTATCCAACACAGTGGATTCTTGTTGATATATATATATATATATATATATATATATATATATATATATATATAAATATATATATATATACTCGTATATATGTATGTATATATATGTATATAAATTATATATATATATATATACACACACACACACACACACATATATATATATATATATATATATATATATATATATATACATATATATATATATTAGTTTTGATTCTATTTTTTTTATTCCACGTAAGAATATGTAAAATATAACATCTAAGTCTAGGAAACGTGCGTGGGTACAAGAAAATTAAGTATAATAGCAACTCTATGGATCAAGGACTGAAACCCCAGGCTGGATGTACTCGTACAATTATAAAGTCTAATGGCGCTACCAAAAGAACAAGGAAATGAACAAAAATTTAAGCCCTGAACAATGGAATTTAATAATAAACTCACAAGTAATTTCAATGATAGGATAATGAGATAATAATAACTCGTTGTGTTTTCCAACCAGTCAGTAAACTCTACCAATCAAAAAGAGAACTGCCCCAATCACTACCCAATCAACCGGGAGGCAACCCATAACATTACATTCTTGAATACCAACGAGATCACAGGTTAAAACACTCACTGAGAAAAATTCAGGAGATGCAAAGTCCATATTACAGCTTTGGAGAAGTTCTGTAGTGATTATATCCTGTCCAACTGAGAATGATTAAGACCAGAGAGACCATCTATAAGAAAATAAATAGTTCAATAATCAGCTTCACCTACGACAAAATCTATCTAGTAGAAGTCTCCACAAAAAATACATATACGTACCTGGAACCGGGCAATCACACAATTATATAAATCATCATAGCATACATTACGTATTGCATGGGTTATATCCAGTCACAATGGGACTTTTCCTTTTTATTCTAACTGTCCCATTTTATTCATCTCTGTGACACCCCTCCTCCGTAATGAGGGAAAATTTCTCTTACCTGCTGTGTTCATTCTAAGTTTGCAATACTCAGAATCTTATTTCAAGAAACTTTATAGGAAAATAGGAATATAATGAGTGCCTCGAATAACCTCTTTGTTACACTGATGCTCTATAGAGATTTTGTTTTAGCTGAATTTGGACAATTTCGTTCAGCCGTAGGTAGAATATCATACAAAAAAAAAAAAAAAGAGCTTTTATAACCTGCTTACAATTAGCACATTATTTGTTAGTCTAAGCCCAAATATCTTATTTAGTCGATATCGGAACCTTTGCTAAAAAACACAGATCCTTCCCAGTAAGACGGCCTCTGACTAACACTAAACGAACTCATTCAGTCAAGTGCAAGATCTCATTCAGATGGAGTTGATTCCCTGAAAAACAAAAATCACGACGCTCCTTAGAGTTTCTCATCTGATCAATGATATAATTCATTTCGCAATGGATCCAAACTTGTCAACGTCTTAGACATGCCTGCCTGATTGCAAATATTGCTCTTGACAGTAGGAAATTCACACATTCTTACGAGACCGGAAAATATAGTATGCTAGCTCTCATCAGTTCGCATGTGGCATTAACCAAAAAGCTAGTATTCGGATTGGGAGCTAATATATTATCGTCGGATATTCGGCGACCGGTTGGCCTAGGCCATAGGTATTGTTGCATCAGAACAAACAGAAACCCCACGCCATTGTAGTTTCCTAGAGCCAAACATGGTAAATCTCAACAAGTTTGAAAATAGCTACGTAAACTTTTCTGGGAAAGCCCAAAATATCAGACGTTCATACTAAATTTGATACTATCATAGACTGGCCCATCCAGCCCATGGCAATCTTGATACCAAAGCACGCAGCTATCGCCCGTAGCCATAGAAGACTCCAAGAGCCAAACATGTGCTAAACGTTTCTCGTGTTTTGGATCTCAGCCTTGGTAGACATCTGTCGTAGCATATTGTAAGGAATGAGTAATTTCTTGTATACATATAGCACCAAGAGTTTTCAATTATTATGTTACGTCACCTCTTATGATACAAATTCATCTCAACAAAGTGTCAAAGCAATTTTCCCAAATATTAATGCACATCAGGTGCCAGAAGTCGAGTGATCTTGAGTGATATATCAGTGACTCAGACAATGATGATCACTCAAATACTAAAACCAAGAGCGATGTGCCGACAATAATGAAGCCAGTGGTGTTAATGGTAGATAATCCAACGATGACTGTGACGACGATAGATGATAAAAGTGGCAATTAAAATGATTTTGGTTATGCTGTCGGTGATAATAACTGTGATTGCAAAATAATGACAAATGAAATGAAAACATGGATGATAAGGGAGAGCAGGGGAGGGAGAGAGAGAAGAACGGAGATGAGGGTAAAGAGAAAGGGAGTTATTTTATCCACTTACGCGACAACCCATCGGTGGCGAAGATGTCTTTCGAAGACTGAGGGTTCAAGTTGACGTTCATAGGGATACTGATGTAGCGAAGCATCGACCGTTGCCCGATAGCTTCTTAGAAAACGATTCGAAAGCAAGGTTCTTCGCGTGGCTGGGTTTCAACAGCCGCCTGCCTTCAGATCTTTCCCCCTCCATCAGGAAGAAAGAAAGACGACTTGACCGCAGTGAAGGAGGAGGAGGAGGAGGGGAGAAGGAGGAGAAGGAGGAGGAAGAAGAGGAGGAGGAAGAGGTTGTGTGGATACTGTGCTCGGAGCATTACGTTCCCCCCTACCACTAGCTACCCAACCATTACTATGTGGATTAATAATTATTACTTTCATATTACATATACATCAGTGCTATCATATTTTGTCTTTTTGTATAGCTTGATTCAGATTATCGGTATTAAACTGTTTTGTGTTTTGTGGCCGACAATTTATCAGAACTTCTATCCTTAAGAACAATATCACGCTTTTATCGAGAACAATTGATTCTACTAAAATGAACTATAATACAGTATAATCGTAGCTTGAGGAAGAGGGTGAGAAAGTAGAAGACTGTTGTGAGGGATTGAGCAGGAACACCAATCAGATAATACATGGGATATAGCAATGGGGAACACCACAAGGGTAAGTGTGCGGGGTTGGGTGGGAGATAAGTAAAAAATAAGCTGAGTGGGAAGAAAATGAGTTGTTTTTAAGCGCATCATGTGTCTCAAAGGTGTCGGTTAAGCTGGTGAGAAGGAAACTATAGGAAATAATCATAGGGGCCTAAACCAGCCGAGCGCGCTGATTTCCCTGAGAGGCGATTTAAACTGGCCAGCGCGCTCGCCTGATTTAGGCCCCTGTGATTATTTCCTGTGGGATTATCTCAAATCCATGGTTTATAACGACCGTCCATAGACCCTGGAAGACCTACAGAATGCCATCCGCACTCAAATAGCCAATATACTGCTCACCATGCTAGAGAGAGTAGACCAAAGCTTCCGAAATCGTCTGAATCAGTGTATTGACAATGGAGGTGGACATTTAAAAGATATTGTTTTTAGAACTGTGTAAAAGTAAATCTCCCATGTTGTGTGACAGACATAAAAGTAGAATAAAGAATTGTGAAGTGTAAACACTTTATAATTCAATCCCCAAATCGGGAAGTTTCCGCGCCCCACCCTGTATAAGAGGGTTAGGTAAAAAAAAAAAAAAAAAAAAAAAAAAAATGGGGTTTGTCTGAGGAAAAAACCCTGGGTAAGAATGGTTTAACAACTAATTCTGACAAGATAATCACTGTAGTGTTTTAGTGATATTTGTGATACATATATAATCCATGCACATTTTTTTTTTCCAAGGAGAAATTATTTAGTTATTTTTTCTCTCAATCTTCTCCTCTCCCTTTCCGAGAATCTATTGATTTTGGTGGCATCCCTACAAACTATAGAGCTATTCAAGGTTAATCGCCACTAAAGAAAGAACGGTGATCACTTTTAATTTCTACAGCCCCTCCTGTCTGCTACCCTCCTTAAATCTCTTCATTACTACTTCCATGACTCCACCTCTTCGGCGTGACATTGTCCTCAAGGAAAGAAGCGTGGTTTATAGGCGACGAGATGCAGCCCTCTCTCCTATCCCTCCTGCCCTCTCTCCTCCCCTTTCCTCTTGACCTCTTCCTCTCTCCCTCTCGTTATACTTCCCTTCACAACCCTTCCTTCTTTCCATTTCCTTCTACTATTCCTTCCTCTCTTCCTTCTCCTCATGCTCCACTTTTTTATCCCTCCCCCTCTCCATCTTCCCAGTCTTCCTCACCCCTCACCCCCATTCCTCTCTCCACTATCTCTCTCCCCACCCTTTCCCCTCTCACTCTCCTCTCCATCTCTAATTCTCTTTTCTTCCCCTCTTCTTCCACCTCTCTCTTTCCTTTCCCTTTCCTCACTTTCCTTCTCCCTTCTCCTTTTTGTCCTGTTCCCCAATTCCTTGTCTTTCTATCTCTACACTTTTCTCCTTATTCCTCTCCTTTTCATCTCTCCATTTCTATCCCTCTCTTTCTCACTTCACCACTCTCCCATTTCTCTCCCATTCTATTTTTCTCTTTCCCTCTATCTCTCTCCGTTTCCCTCGCTCCCTTTCATTCTTTCTCTCTCTCTCTCTCTCTCTCTCTCTCTCTCTCTCTCTCTCTCTCTCTCTCTCTCTCTCTCTCTCTCTCTCTCTCTCTCTCTCTCTCTCTCTCTCTCTCTCACTTTGTTTCTCTCTGTATGCCTATCTGTTTATGTTTGTCTATCTGTCTGTCTGTTTCTATCTCTATCTATATCGTTTTCTCACTCGCTGCCTCTCGCTCTCTTCCTTCCTCTCTCCCTCTCTCTTTTCCTTCCTTCCCCTCTTTCTTCCTTACTCCCACTTTTGCCTCTCTCCTTCCTCTTCCTTCCCCTCTTCTTCCCTCCCCCTCTCTCTTTCCCATTCCCTTTTTCTCTTTTTTCCCACCATCTCCCTTCATTCTCCCTCCCTCCCCCTTTCCCCTTCTCTCACACATGTACACAAGCAACACGCTTAATAGATATGCACGCTTAAATGTACACCCACAACACACATACATATACAGGTACATGTAAATACACACTTTTACACATACACATATAAATGTACGCACAAGCACACACGCACAACGCACACGAATATAGATGGTTAGTTAACCCCACTTACGCACACTCCGAAATGTACACGCACAAAAATATGCACCATACGCCCCAACATATAAGCCAAAATACGCACACACATGCGTACACACTTGACGGTACACACGTTCGGTAAGATATTTCGGTCACGATTCTAGCGCATGTACACAACCATACTGAATCACAAACCAGAACATCCGGAACTTTGAAACTCACCCCTAACCTTCATGAGAAAATCCTATTGGTTGTGGGTTCCATCGGCCCGTGACGTTATCTGGTCAGTGGGCGTGGCTAAAGTGACTAGAAGTAACGGACGAATTTCGTTTCTTTCACTTTTTTTTTCTCATCCTTTGTTTACGATACACCCTATCTTGCTGAACCCTTCGCCAGACAATTATATTCTTTTTCGTGGCACTCCAATGGGGGAAAGTGGGTAGGTTATATCCTACAGCAATTAGTATACGTATTTACCGGATGGTACTTTACATTTGATTTCAGTTGTTGCTAGATTTTTGTTATTGATCTCCATGATATCCATTCCGAAGCCCCCCCCCCCAAAAAAAGGGGGGGAGGGTGTATACCTCGACTGATTTTTTTTTCTTCTTTTTTTTTTTTTTTTTGCAAGGTGGCACTCTTCTTATTCTTGCTGTCGTCAGGCTATTTCATCCATGAGAACCTCTGAGTAGTAACCTCCTTTAGGCCGGAAGACACTTTTCTTTGATTGTCGATGCCGCAGGGCTATGTGTTTATATTCATGGCGCCCCTCTCTGTGGTACAGGAGTTAAGAGAAATCCTTCACTAATGTAACTAACAACAGATTCTTCTTCTTCTGTTATGAATCTTTGAGGTAGCGAAAACATGTTGGTGGAGGGAAAGAGTGAGGGAGGAGAGAAAGTGACATCACAGGGGAAAAGCAGTTTCGAGGACGAGGAAGCGATTTGAGGAAGAGTAGAGACGATAATGGTAAAGAAACGGTTTGAAAAAGAGGGAAAGTTATAATAGAAATGGCCATAGTGGAAGGCGTGGAGGGATCTGAGACAAGGAGGAAGATGTGGTTAAAGTTTGTTGGGAGGAATAGGACAGAGGTGTAGGGAGAAAAGCAAAGAAGAAAAATAAATAAAGATGAGTGATGGTGTGGAGGAAAGAAGATGAAAACTTAAAACAAAAATGAAAGTAGAATAAGAACAGAAGTGGAAAATGTATGTGCTCAGGGAATTGAATACTTAGAAAAAACGTAGGAAATGAATGAAAGCTAGAGAAATAGGAGCAGAAATCTAAATAAAAGGGAAGAAAACATGTGCAGAGGAATGGTATAGAAAAGGGGACAAAGAAAGGGAAACGGAATTGAGAAAATAGATTAAATAGGAGTACATATAACCATGAAAACGAGTTGAATACACAGAATGCGTTTGATAATTTTTCACTGATTAATTCAAAAGGTAAAGGTACATTCACTTGGCCTGTGCGTCATTTCAAACTCAGCCTTTGTAAACCCATTAAAGGCCAGAGGTCTTTTCAATGACTTCATATTGACTAATCCCAGATTTTTTCTTTTTGGAATCTGTTATCCTGAATAGATTATATACTGTCTTGATTACTCAAGATAATATTTACGCCTCACTAATCCGTGTCAAATAATCTGTAATTAGAACACAATCATTGAAATGGCCACTGGATTTAATTAAACAATCTGTACAAGAGATCAGTTTACTTGTTTTTTACAACTATGTACATTTCCAATATTCTGTCCGATCATTCTTAGAACATATGAACATACGAATGAAGAAGACTGCAAGAGACCATAAGGCCTACACTAGGCAGCTCCATCCATATCCATCACCACCTGTCATCCCCATCCAAAAAGTTGTCTAATCGTTTCTTAAAGCAACTGATAGTTCCAGCGCTTACTACATGGTTACCAAGTTTATTCCATTCGTCGACCACCCTATTAGTAAACCAATTCTTGCTTATTTCCTTCTTAAATCTAAATATGTCCAGTATATAACCATTACTGCGAGTCTTGCCCTTTTGTTTTGATATGATGACCTTGTTTGCATCACCCTTGTTAAAGCCTTTGATCCACTTGAACACCTCTATTAGATCACCCCATACCCTGCGTCTTTCCAGAGAGTGTAAGTTAAGGTGCCTAAGCCTTTCTTCGTAAGGCAAATTTCTGAGTCCATGTATCATCTAACTTATTTTCAGTAGTAAAACATTACTCTTCTTTTAGCTGTGTTCTCAAAATCACACTCTTTCAAGAGTGATTGACCAAGGTACATTTAAAATGTATATATCTTCTCTGGACTATGCAGTCAAGCTCATACTCCTCTAAGAGTACTCAACTTGTTCCTTACAAAGCACATTCTTCTTTTGGATCATATTATTAAAAATGTACTCATTTATGAGCACTCAGTTTTGTACTTAAAAATATACTCGTACATATGCTCTTAGGACTAAGCTCTCCAGGTCGTGCTCTTTCTCGATCACTTAACATTTTACCTGTAACAAAGACTAAACTCCGAAGAGCGCTCAATTGTCTCTTTAGGCAGAGTTACATCTATTCACAAGGGTATGCTCTCTTTTAGACCAGTGAGGTCCTGTTCACACAAGTGATTTGAACTGCACGGAAACTGCGGCGATATCGTACAGTAAAGGAAAAACTGCGCGGTTGTGTCTGAACGCCTTCACTGACTTACACTACCGAACAACCCCAGCTCAAACCGCGGTGATTGAAACCGCTAGTGTAAACAGGGCCTGACCTCTAAATTGTATTGCCATCCTAGAAAAGGGGAAAAGTGTGAGTGTAGTAGTTTTAGACGGATTAACTTATTAAGTGTAGTTGGGAAGGCTTATGGGAGGGTCTTGATTGAGAGGATTAGGAGAGGAACAGAGGGAGTAATTGGTGAGGAACAGTGTGAGTTTAGGACAGGTAGAGGTTGCGTAGATCAGATCTTTGTGGTAAGACAGATATGTGAGAAAGTAAAAGGTAAAGATGTGTTTTAGGCTTTTATGTATTTGGAAAAGGCTTATGACAGGGTAGACAGGAAGGCACTGTGGAAGGTATTGCAGATATACGGGATAGGAGGAAAGCTAAGGAGCTGTGAAGAGTTTTTACGAGCAGTAGAGCGTGTGTCAGGATTAGAAATAGAGAGAGTGAGTGGTTTGAGGTGGTGGTGGGACTTTGTCAGGGATGTGTTATGTTACCTTGGCTGTTCAATTTATACACGAATGGGGTGGTGCGAGAGGTAAATGCAAGGGTGGTAGGTCAAGGATTGGAGATGGTTAAAGAAAATGGAGAAAAGTGGGAGGTGAGCCAGTTGTTGTTTGCGGACGACACTGCACTTGTAGCAGGATCAGAGTATGGATTGAGGAAGTTAGTGACAGAGTTTGGGAAAGTGTGTGAAAGAAGGAAGTTGAAGATAAATGTGGGTAAAAGTAAGGTGATGAGATGTACAAGGGGTGAAAGTGGCAGCAGACTGGAAGTGAGCATAAAGGGAGAGAGATTGAAGTAATTGGATAGTTTTAGATATTTGGGTGCGAATGTGGCAGGAAAGGGAGGAATGGGGGTGGAGGTAGAATGTAGATTGAGAGAAGCGAGTAAATGCCTTGGTGGATTGAAAAGTGTAATGGGAAATAGACAGCTGGGAATGGATGCTAAGAAGAGGTTATATGAAGGAGTGATTGTGCCAACAGCACTGTATGGGGACGAAACATGGAACATAAGACAGGAAGAGAGAAGGAGTTTGAATGTGTTTGAGATGAGGTGTCTGAGAATTACGATAGGGGTTACTAGGTTGGATAGAGTGAGAGATGAGGAGGTGAAAAAGAGAACAGGGGTGAAAAGGAAATTGGGAGATAGGGTGGATGAAAGAGTATTAGGATGGTTTGGACACATGGAAAGAATGAGTGAAGAAAGACTAGTAAAAGAGGTGTGGAAGGCAAATGTGGAAGGATTGAACATGAGGGGTCGACTTAGGATGAGATGGATGAATGGGGTAAAAGGGGTATTGGGGAAGAAGGGAATATCTGTTGAGAAAGGACGGGAGAGGACAGATAATAGGGGTGAATGGAGAATGGCTGTATATGGATGATGTTATGATCCATGAGGTGGAATGGGTGGGGGATGGGTGATGGGGGAGTATGTGTGAGAAAATTTGACGGAGCCCGAAATTATTTCTCCCCTTCCTCTCCTTTTCTGCATAAAGGTACGGAGAGGGGGATCTCCGATTTAATGAAGCAGCCTTGCTGTGCATGTGCTGTGTCTTGCGACACTGCTTCTGAAGCAGGGTAGTGGACAAGATGTAGGGATGACCCGTCATCCAGGAGGTGCCAAGAAAAGAGGGAGGGAAGAGGGTCAAGGGGAGTGGAGTGTGATGGAAATGGAGTGGGTGTGAGTGGGTTTTAAGTCATTGTTTTTTGGCTATCTCCCTTATAAGGGGTAAAAAAAAAAGGCTTTGGCATAGGTATGGAAAACGAACATCAACACAAAATGAAATAAAGTGAAATGAAATGGCATACTGTACATTAACTTTCGTCTATTTTTGGTTCGGGATTTCCACTGGAAACATCTTTTGAGCCCTAGGGGCCAAGAATGATAATAATAATAATAATAATAAAATAAAAAATAAAAAAAATTATTCAATTTTTTGTAAAGACTGACTGGAGTCCTCCGGTTGGGTATACGCTTTATTTTATTTTATTCTATTTTTATTTATTTATATATCTTTTTTTTATAGAACTTCTTCTATTCTCCAGAGAAAAATACTAGTCTGGTCCTCTTCTCTCTCAATAAACACATGTTATGAATATTCCCGGACAACCCCTGAATAAAATCAGGTGACAATAGTGTTCAGAAACAAAAATTCAGTG
>NW_027467712.1:1465832-1470832 GCF_046742065.1 Oratosquilla oratoria
AATCGCTTTACTTGGAACTTTCGTGTTGAACATTACTTTGGTTTTACTCTTATTCATTTTTAAGCCTACGTTAAGACTTTCTTTGTTTAGATCGCTCAGCATATCTTAGAAGTCTTCTGCTCTTTCCGAAATAAGAATAATGTAATCTGCAAATCTTATGTGGTTCAAATATTCGCCATTAATCTTCAAACCTTTCTTTTCCCAACTGAACCTTCTGAAAATATCTTCTAAACAAGCTGTAAATAATTTGGGTGAAATTGTATCGCCTTGCCGTTCTCCTTTCTCGATCTTGATCTTTTCTGTATCTTTACGTAGTCGAATTATAGCGGTACCTTTTGCATAAATATTTTCTAAAACACTTACAATCTGTTGGTTTGTACCCTGTTTGCATAGCGAATTTAATAATAAATGAATAAATAAAATTCTTTATTGGTCACGTAAATTACATGAAATTTTAAGCCTACGTTAAGACTTTCTTTGTTTAGATCACTCAGCATATCTTGCAAGTCTTCTGCTCTTTCCGAAATAAGAATAATGTAATCTGCAAATCTTATGTGGTTCAAATATTCGCCATTAATCTTCAAACCTTTCTTTTCCCAACTGAACCTTCTGAAAATATCTTCTAAACAAGCTGTAAATAATTTGAGTGAAATCGTATCGCCTTGCCGTTCTCCTTTCTCGATCTTGATCTTTTCTGTATCTTTACGTAGTCGAATTATAGCGGTACCTTTTGCATAAATATTTTCTAAAACACTTACAATCTGTTGGTTTGTATCCTGTTTGCATAGCGAGTTTAATAATAAATGAATAAATAAGATTCTTTATTGGTCACGTAAATTACATGAAATTTGTTTTGTGTGTTTTATAAGAAATCGAGGGCAATCATACATACATGAGCTACTACAATCTTACAGTGGTTATCAAAATCTCATTTACACAAAAGCTAGAGAAATACAAAAGATTACCATCTGAGTTTCAAGCCTTAACAGTCTACCTTATGATATGTTTCATTTTTCCTCATTTAGGATTCTTATACTAGCTGGTACAAAAGAATTTAGAAAACCTTGCTGTTCTGCTTTTCAGTGATCTCAGTCTTTTTCCTGAAGGTAACATTTGGTAACTGTCTTTCAGTGGGTGTGTTGCGCCATTGATAATTACATGACATCTTTGGATTGTACTCCTTTTGTATATGTCCAGCAATGAAATCACATTTTGAACACCCAGTTTTCCACAGTTCTTTATTACTCTTGTAAGTTTATCTTTTAATTCTACGCTGCAGTTGCCATACCAACAGGTGATTAAGAATAAAATGACGGACTGTACTACAGCGGAATAGAATAAATCCATGATTTTTGTGTCAATTCTAAGTTTGTACAGTTTCCTTACAAAGTACATTTGGAATTTACTTTTTTGTACACTGCCTCCGCATTACTATTGAAACTGAATTCATTATCTATGATCGTGCCAAGATATTTGTATTCGTTAACAGTATCTACAAGTTCCACATTTATATTTAATAACTGTTGAGCAACTTGTGTGTTACTAAAATAAATAACCATTTCCTTTGTCTTCTTCACATTAATTTCGAGGTAGTTGTCATTACACCATTCATTGAAACGCTCTACTTCTTCTCGATATATGATATCATCATTAGTACACAGGCTAGCAAGGGCAGTATCATCTACATATTTAAAAAGTTGACAATTTGACAATACACATCCCTGTGGAGCACCTGTGTTTGTAGTAACGACATCTGATTTAGTATCAAGGAATGTAACATATTATGGTCTACATGTGAGAAAATCATTAATCCATAATATCAGGTTGGCATTTACGTTCATATCATTTAACTTTAGCATCATTATGTGCGGCTGTATGGCAAAATGTTTGGAGTTTATGGTATTTGGTTTATCCATATGCTTAAGTACAAAATGAATAAGAGGTAAAGTGGCGTCCTCTACACACGGATTTCTAGTATAGGCAAATTGAAAATGATAAGTAAAATGTCTGACCTGCTCACAAAGTATTCTCTTTACGATTTTCTGTAAACATTTCATCATAATGGAAGTCAAGGCTACTGGGCGATAATCATTTTTACAGGTTGGTGGGGATTTATTGGGTACTGGTATCAGTCCAGATGTTTTCCATAAGGTAGGTATACAGGCATTATCCAAGGATTGCTGAAAAATTTTACACAAAAAAAAGGCGCTAATGGTTCTCTACGTAACTTCAGTACATTTCCATTAATTTTATCTGGCCCAGCAGCCTTACCAATCTTAACAGATTGTAAAGCTTTGAGTACCTCATCAGTCGTGACAACAATGCGCGAGTCTCTCCTGTTACGGTGAAAATTTGTGATGTGTGATCGTTCAGCAGAGAAGTCATATTTATCAAACCTTGCATAGAAAACATTAAGTTCATTACAAAAGTCTGCTACATTTTTTACTTCATAATCGACCTTGTTCTTCATTCCAATCATTTGTCTAACACCATTCCAAGCCGATTTTCTGTCATTCTTAAACAGGTTTTCCACCTTGATTTTATACCTATTTTTGCATAAAGAAATAGTTTGATCAATTTCTTTTTGAACCTCTTTTAACTGATTTTTATCATTAGCACGAGGAATGTGTTTTTTTGTTTTTGTTTAGTAAATTCTTTAGTTCTTTCGTTATCCATGTTTTTTTTTGTTTGTTTTTTTTGTATCATGTCGTAGTCACGTCTCAGTTAAACAAATTAAGGATGATTCACGGTATTCATATGTCCATCTTGTGAAGCCATAAAGTTCATCTATTTTGTTCCGTATACTTTGTACATTTCCACACACCACTGTTGGTACCGATACTCTCACGCCTCGCCTTCCACCTCTCACACGTACTTCTCGTCTTCCACGTTTCCTTGTGCGTCTTGTACGTCTTTTAATATCATCTGGTATGTCAAAGGGAGTAGGACAGCTGTTTGTACCACCAGATATCTGTAAAAGTTCGTTCCGACCATACCTGCATTGCTATTTATTCTACCAAGTCAAAGGCCTTCTCGTAATTTACAAAAGCTAAACACAGAGGTATATTGTATTCTGTAATTTTTTCGATTAGTTGGTTTAT
Organism: Oratosquilla oratoria; assembly: GCF_046742065.1. NCBI lineage: Eukaryota > Metazoa > Arthropoda > Malacostraca > Stomatopoda > Squillidae > Oratosquilla > Oratosquilla oratoria. The sequence goes on from NW_027467712.1 coordinate 1,468,934, forward strand.
CGCCTGCAAATTGTCTAGCGTCTAATATCCGCTCCTAAAGCCTGCTTGTTCTCTCGGTTGGTTTCCATCTAAAACTTGACTTAGTCTATTTGTAAGGATCTTGAAGAATACTTTATATACATTTGATATTAAGATAATCGGTTGATAGTTACTAAGGTCCTTCTGGTCTCCTTTTTATGAAGCAAAATCACTATAGCATTGCACCACGCATCAGGAGCGCTTTCTTAACGTAAGCACTGGGTGTACAACTGAGCTAATTTAATATGAACTAATTTCCCTGCGTCTTTCAACAGATCTATTGATATACCATCTTCCCCAGCTGCTTTTCCTGGTTTCATAATTTTTAGAGCAAATTCTACTTTTTCCTTTGTAGTCTCTGTTAAACTACTAACGTCTACAGATGAATATACTGACTCAACTACGGTCTTCAACGAGTAAAGCTCTTGGTAAAATTCTTCTACTCTTTTTACCATTTTGTCGTTACATTTGATTATTTCTCCATTTCTATCTTTCAAACATATCACTTGCTCTCTTCCTAAAGCATGTTTGCGCTCGGTCTCTTTAATACTTTCACCTTTCCGAATAGATTCCTCTATTTCATCCATGTTTCTCTTTCTTTTTTCTGATCTCTGCCTTTTGTTAATAAGCTTGTTTAGTTTTACTCCTTTTATTTCGTCTCTCCTGCTTTTAATCTGCATGGTCCTTCTTTTTTTTTAGTTAGGCCATTTGTAGCTTTGGAGTATTTGTTTTCTCTATTTTTCTTGTACTTCCTACTTTCTCTGCTGATTCCCTAATGATATCATTAAATTCAAATTAATATCTTCCACGCTGTCCTTATATGTTCTTAGAGCTTCGAATCTATTTTCAATTTCTAACTGAAATTTCTTATTATTATTCTTAACCTTTACAAGGCTTAGTTTCCTTTTTAAAATTAGTTTATTTCTCTCGGCTCTGAAATTGAATTTAGCTGTGCAACCTACCATTCTATGGTCACTATCTATGTTGACTTTATTGATCACCGTAACATTGTTAACGCTTTTGCTCTCACCTCCTATTATGAAGTCTATTTTGTTCTTTGTTGTTCCATTTGGACTTCTTCACGTCCATTTACGACCTACACGATTTTGGAATAAAGTGTTCATTATCTCATATTGTAGTTCTCTGTAAAACTTACTAATATCTCGCCTCTGTCATTTCTTTCACTTAATCCAAACTTCCCAATGCACGTCTCATCTCCCAAATTTTCCTACATTAGCATTAAAATCGCCTGTTACCAACGTATACTTACTTTTTTCTTGATCCATCACCTGACTTAAATCATTATAGAACGACTCAGTTTTGGTGCATAAACTTGAACTATTTTTAGAGTGTATCTTTTGCACAGCCTAATCACAATCCAAGCTACCCTGTCCGATAAACTATTGAATTTTATTACGTTACCGGCAACCTCTTTGTTTATCAAAAATCCTACTCCTCTGGATCTTTCTTTGTCCTTACCTCTATAGTAGAACAGGTGGTGACCATCTTGTAATTGTATCAGCTTTTCTTCCGTTCTTTGGACTTCGATCAGTCATACGATGTCCCACTTGATATTGTCTAGTTCTTCCATTAAACTCTCCAGTCTATGGTCTTCTGGGAGACTTCCTACGTTGTAAGTATATATCTTCATTTTCTTCATGATATTTAATGTCCAAGATTAGGATTTGCTTGGACAGTGCTTACTCACATTCGGGGGCACACTGCCCGTAAGCACACGAGGCAATGCGGTTGGAACTTTAGGAGACGATGATCCAAAAGGAACGCCCGGTTTTATTAAGGTTGTGCCATTCATATTGGCTATAAAGGGGGGTTGGCAGTAATCTCACATCCGTGCCAACTGGTTTGTGGTGAGATATTCAT
>NW_027467712.1:1480832-1483332 GCF_046742065.1 Oratosquilla oratoria
AGTGGCCCAAGAATGGAACCCTGAGCAACTCCACGTGTAACATTTTTCCATCCTGAAGTTCGTTAATTTAAAACAATTCTCTGTTTTCGATCATTCAACTAATTACTAGTCCAACTTGATAGGCTACCACTTATTCCGTGTGAAGCTAATTTAGTAAGTAGTCCTTCGTGGAGGACGGTATCAAAAGCTTTTGCAAAGTAAGTTAGTCACGTAAGAACGTTTCCGTCTGAAACCATGCTGGCTATTATTCATCAAACAGTTACTTTCTAAATGATGTTCGATAGCATTTCTGATGAATTTCTTTATTCACCTTCTAATTTTTTCTTTTCATATAATTAACGTAGTCAGTAAGTTCACCCTAGACTTTTCACAGGTTTGGAGTTCACTTTGAGTTGTTTCGTTTACGAATACTGAGCTAAAAAGATTGTTTAAAATATCACAGATTCTTTCATTTTGTAAGGACAGGAATTTTGAAGGGATATTGTTTTTGGAATTTCGTTTTATTTATCTATTTATTTATTTGAGTGTTGACTTGAGAGACTGGGTAGTATGGACGTCGTGACGATTTTATTCAACCAAGAAGCAAAGTAGAAAATAAAGCCTTAATAGATCATGAATTTATTTTGTTCTGTGTCTACCGATCAAGATGTGTTGGCAAAGATCCTTACTATAATCATTGAAGAAAAACATACAATAGGTGGTAGCTACAAATATATTTCAACTGATTTTGGTTCAACTAATCTTGGAGACGACATTAGAATGTTCTCGAACATAGCGGGTGCACCGTAGCTCCGCCCACCCGTGACGTCACTGACACGTTCGGACGGAGGCGTAAACTAGGACCATTAACTTTAAGAGGAATAGGAAAAATTCCCAACTTTCAGTTCAGGATTCCACTAGAGAAATATTTTAGGGAGATATTGTAGCAGCTAGGGGCTGTGTTGAGAAGCGAAATTAAGTTTTACGAAATGATACAACAGGGGAGGTTAGTAGTTTACCCATAGATACGAACACATAGCCGTCTCGTTTTTTTGTAATTGTTGTTTTTTGTGTGTGCAGCTAAAATTTTAGTCTGATGCCAAAAACTATCCCGATAACAGGTATGGGTACGTTCTGTAAGATTAATGAAAATAAATGTAAATATGTGAGTTAAATGATATAGTGCAGATATAGTAGGTATATAGTTATTATTATTATTAAGTTTTGAATCCGATGCCAAAACGATCCCGATAACAGGAAAAAAAAAAAAAAAAAGGGTTTAAGGGAGTGTACTCCACAAACACTTTGCGTGGAAGGAGTTAGACGGTATCACGCATATATACATTAGCTATGAGAGTGTAATCCTTAGAGTACAATTCTGTCTGTGATCGTTCTCTAATAAGAATACGGGGTTGAAGGTAGACACAATATTGTAAGTAGACTTATACAGTGACCGGAAGGTTGGAGCGTAAATAACTACGTTTTTCCACGTGCCTGTGACCTTATGATGCCCATAAGCAAAAAAAAAAAAAAAAAAATGTGTTATTAAATATCTCGCATACCCATATATTTTTCATACTGTAAGGATCAATAGATTGTCTAGTTGGAGAAAACCACAATATACTTTTGTATTTTCTTACTATATTTTTGCTTCAGTGTAATAATTAACACAGAAAACCTTCACTTATATTCTTTTACTACCCCACTTGGGCATAGGCCTTTTCGCTACCCAGAACCAACCCCGAACGACCTGAGGAAAGGGGACGGAGTCAGACGTGAATAACAAGGAGCAGTTTCCATTTATGGTCAGATATATCCATATAGACGATTGGGTGGTGACAGCGTATACCTTGATTTCTTATTTCCCAAATCGTCCTTATGTGGGTATCTCTGATCACTCCCATTGGAGGTGCTCTTGGTTAAACACTAATCAATCGACGGCACCACAATTTGAATATTCAAGTTGACCGTTAGTAGATAATAGTGGACCAATATGGTTCCTAACAACCTTTTTATCTCTGATGTAACTATAGAATAGTCTAGGAAGTGGATTTTTAGGATCATATTGCATACCAAGGCCTTGTAGGATGTCAGCACTTCTTTCGCGATTTCAGAATAATTATTTGCTTTGTGATTTCCCACAAACTTTGCGCAAACTTTCTTAAATGATAGCCATGCACCTTTTTCAAGATCTTTTAGCTTTTCATCATAATTCTGGTCCCTCATCGACTCCCTAATCTGTGTTCTAACAAAAATACCTTCTCTGATTTTTGCATCACTTATTCTGAAAAAGTTATTTTTCATATATGTGAATCCCTTGCCAGTTCTATTCATACTTAAAAAAAAAAAAAAAATATCAACCCTAGCTTAATAAGCCAAGGAGGCAGATAAATTTTCTCTGAAACAACCGAAGAAGGATTGACATTCTTCTCTACTGGGGTCAGAGATTGTTTCGGTCACACATTCTTTTCATAATGATTTTTCTTATCCCGACTATCCCACTCACAGAGAAAGCAACAAA
>NW_027467712.1:1488332-1490832 GCF_046742065.1 Oratosquilla oratoria
TTTTGATCGCTATTTGCAATAGCTTTACCAATTTCTACATCGGTTATCATACTCTCGCGGCTTGTGATCAATAGATCGATTAAATTTCCATGTTTTGTGTGTTTTTGTACATCCTGAACTAAGTAATTGCCATCGAGAAAATCTATCAAGCGACTACCTATATGGTCATGTTCTAGCGTCATCCAATCAATGTCAGTAAAATTGAAATCACCCATTACCAATAAGTCCCGGTTGCAGAAACTAGGCTGTTCTTAAAACAACAGTTTGTTGTCTGCTAATGACAACGTCTTTGGCCTATACGAGTATATTACATCCTACATTCATTTTTGTCCATTTGTTGGGGTTAATTCTTCCCACACACTATCATATGCATCCCGTCTTACTTTCTCTAAAACACGGGCATAGACATTGTTTTGTAACGTACAACAGAATACCCTCACCTATCTTGTGGATTATATCCTGATGAAAGTGTTTAAATCCAGCAATATTAAATTTAGCTTTTGTTGTTGTTGTTGTTACTGGAATTATTCTTATGTTTGATAGCCTCTTGGCCATTGATGCTCTTACACCTAATGGCATAGATATATCCCTTAGGTGCCGTCTAGTGATTTTTATAATTATGTTATTCTTGCTACTGATAGGCCAGTTTCCATATGCAGTTCTCTTTATGTGCATAATCAGACCATACAGTTGTCCTCAAAGGGTTCTAATTGTTTTCACTCCCCTGTTCTTTCTTGCGCTGCTGCTGTTATAGGAGAGCATTATATTGGATCTTCAAGTTCAGTTCGAGTCCCGGTGCGCATTTCAGGTGTTCCAATTGGTTCTTATTTCTTATCTTAGCCTGACTTTGTTCGTGTTCGTTCTCTAGCATTAGAAAGAACTCTCTCCACTATTCGTGAGGATCATGTTACCACAGGTATGGTAACCAACGTCACTGGTGCTCCTTTCACCCTCTCTCCTGGCAGTCACTTTTCCTTTGAAGTGGTTGACGTTGATACTGCCCAGGATTTGCCTCCTATCATAGCAGCTTCTGTGCTACAATCTCCATAAGGAAGTGACACAACTCAATTGGCCTCTAAGTATGTAGATGTGATTGATTTTCCTAATGAGACGCCTAGTCTCATTGAACTGTTAGTGAACCACCGTCAAGCTTTGGCTTTACCTGCTGATCCATTAGGAGACGGGTAGTATTGTTCGTAGCATTGGTCTTCAGCCAGATGTTCTTCCTGTTTATATACACTTTTACAGGTTACTTCACTCTCGTCGGCTTGTAGTACAGTCCCTGGTTGGTGACTTGTTACGTGAAGGCGTTGTACAAGAGTCTCACTCAGAATGGAACTCACCGATCTTCCTTTTACCTAAGAAAGATGGTTCCTTTCGTCCTGTTATTGATTATAGGCGATTTAATGATGTTACTATTCCAGGTCATTACCATGCCTGTGTTTAGTGATCTTCTGCAGTCCATTGTAAAAAGGTAATACGGTGTTCACCACCTTAGACATAAAGGCAGGCTTTTGGTAAATTTCCTTGGAGGAGAAGTTTTGTAAGATCACGGCCTTCTCGATTCCGATAGGACATTATGGATGGCTTCGTCGCCTCATGGGGTTACGGGTTGTTCCTTTGATTTACCAATGCTTAACTCAATTTTACATAGCATATTGGGGATCGGACTTTTTGTTTACCTGGACAACTTAATCTTAGTCTCCGAGGATGTGGAGAGCTACTTCAATAAGTTGTCCATGGTCTTGCAGCGTTTGCCGATGCTGGGTTGGCAATAAATTTGCCCAAGTGTTCTTTTCTTATGTCTAGTATCCAATTCCTAGGTCATGTTCTAGACAAACATGGTATTCACACCACAGATGATAAAGTCAAAGCAGCTAGAGACTTTCATATACCTAGGTCAGTTGAACATGTACATTCTTTCCTCTAACTGGCAGGACACAATCGTGTATTTTTAAGAATTTTGCTTCAATTGAATCTCCTCCTACTCCTCTCCTCAAGGATACTTTCTTCGAGTGGCATGATGTTCATCAGGAGAGTTTCGATTCATTGAAGCAAACCCTTACTGAAGCGCCTGTGTTGGTATTTCCTGATTATAGTCTTCTCCTTACTATTTGTACAGATGCTTCTAGTACAGGTATTGGGGCTGTACTCATGAAGAAAATAGATGCATGTAATCCCCATGTTATTGCATATGCTAGTCGCATTCTTAAGAAGCCTGGGTCTCGTTACTGTCACACATAGAGAGGCATTAGCAGTGGTGTGGGCTTTAAAGAATTTTCGAGATATAATTTTTGGCTATCCTGTTACAGTCTACCCTAACCATACTGCTATGACACTGCTTTTTCAATTGCAAAAATCTTACAGGCTGCCTAGCCAGATGTTCCTTACAACTGAAGAATTTAATCAGACCTTTAAGCATATTCCAAGACGTGCAAACAATGTTGCTGATGCATTTTCCAGTAATATACCTATAGCTGTAGTTTACAGTGATTGAAAT
>NW_027467712.1:1500832-1505832 GCF_046742065.1 Oratosquilla oratoria
TTTTGTATGAAATGGTGAAATATTATTGACGGTGAACAATGACACAATATACTAAAGGCATCAAATGTACAGGCCAAACACGTGTGTCTTCTTATCATTATCATAACACAGTAAATAATATTTTAAAATACGGAATATTGCGCAATAATATTGATAATGTAGGGCCCATTTATATTAAGTAAGCAGAGAAGCCATTACTTTTCTATAAGTAGAAGATGGTGACATGGAATGAGTCCTACACTAATACAAAGTTATTTCCAGAGAGACCTTTTCAATGGGCCCGCCGTTACCAACAGTTGTAACGATGCAGTTCCTGTTAATTGTTAGCGATCTCGAGGGAAGTGTTACGGTTAAGGATGATGGTATGATTGTTACCACCACCACCACCTCCCCCACTACCATCAGCATCATCATTATCATCACCATTATCATTATTATTACTATCAACATTATTATAATTATCATTATCATTATGATTGAACTGGTCAACAAAATTTATTAGAGTATCTGTTCCACAAGCAAAAGGAGTTGAGCTTATTTTCAAATATGTTTTCAGAATTTTTCTATCAGGCATATTTTTTCTGTTATAGCATATTATATTTCAAACAATTATAACTAATAAATGAGGCTGATATTTTAATTAAATTAAAGTTACCTTTAAAATATAGAAATGTATGATTTTTTTGTGTATTTTGCTTTTGGGAGATGCAACTGTAATCAGTCAACATTGAAGAGCTCCACTTCTCTCGATACTGTGTTTCCATACTCAGAATGTCCTGGTGAAACCTCTCACCCTGCTCGTCATTGACGGTGTCAAGATTTGCAGGGAAGAAGTCCAAGTAAGAGTCTAAGAAGTGGATTTTAAGCTCATATTGCATCCCAAGACCTTGTAGGATATCAGTACCTCTTTTACAATTTCAGAATAGTTATTTTCTTTGTGATTCCCCCAAAACTCTGGGCAAACTTTCTTAAATGATAGCCATGCAGCTTTTTCAAGATAATTTAGCTCTTCATCAAATTTCTGGTCTCTTATCAGCTCCCTAATTTGTGGTCCAACAAAAATACCTTCTTTGACTTTTGCGTCACTTACTCCAGGAAAAATATTTTTCAAATATGCGAAATCTGGCCTGTTCTATCCATACCTATAAAACTAAACCAACCCTAGCTTAATATGCAAAGGAGGCAGATAAATTTTCTCTGAATCATAGATGAGGATTGACAACATTCTTCGGCCACACATTATTTGTGTAACCCAGCTGCATTCCAAGTAAAAGTTCCACAACCTTTAGGTCAACACGGATATTCTATTTATGTTCTTCACACTTAACTTTTTGCAATAAAAGTTTCATATTCCCTTATATTTACTTCTTGTTATCTGCTTGGGCCAGAGAAACAGGAAGAAATTTATTTCCCCTGTGGAGTTAAACAGCTTTCAGGCTAATTTTTGAAGAGTCAATAAGCAAGCGCCATTCATTCCTGTCACATTTATGGCTAACTTCCTCCATAACAGAATATTTATTATTGCAAAATACCACACCATCCTCAAGTGATAAAAAAAAAAGAAAAAAATCAGAATCACAATGTCGATTACGATATAAACTAAATTTGAGTTCTTTCTGAAGAAGATTCCAGCCCTTTAACCTAGAAACAAGAAGTTCAATTTTCTTTTTTGACAAGTTTAGATCCCGCAAAAAATCATTTAGATTTCCCTGACTCAATAAATGTTGTCCACTTAAAGAACAGATTGGCTGAAAGTGTATGTCTTTGTTTATTTTTCCATAGCCTCCTCATTTGAATCATCATCACTTAGTTTCATTTGTTTTGGAGGGTCAGGTACAGGAAAGTCTCATAGCAGATGATAAATTAGAATATTTTACAATATGTTTGGATGTTGATGTTATACCTCTTATATTCATAATGCAGAAGTAGCAATCTGAAGTATGGCCTTTTGGCTCTCTCCAAGCCATAGGGATAGCAAAAGGCATATGGCGTGAACCTTTCGCTCATGCAGTGAGAAGGCTGACACAAGTTACACAATACACGAGGGGCCCAGTTTTTATCCTGGTCCCCCACTTTCCAGCCAAAATAATGTTCATAACACTTTTTAACCAATGGCGTGAAACACCGTCTTTGTGATTTGAATATCAATACACCGCAAATAGGGCAAAAATTGTCTGGGTGGTTTATACAGTTTCTTGGCATTGTGAAGGTGAATGGCGGGTATGCTATTGTACAATATCAAAAACTTACTGCCACACAAATGCGCACTATATAACCTCACATCAAAATTCCAAACACAGTACTGCCAAACGTATAACAATCTCACGCAGTGTTGCCAAACTCAATCTTGCCAACCGCTTGATTGAAATTTATCCCACGTAACTTAACATACCGTGGAACACAAAAACTGTGGGTAATGAAAAAAATTACTTTATTTTTGACTTCTGCATGTACAAACATATAAGATACAGCTACTGTTTTCCTTGTGACAGATTCTTTGTTGACCAGTGTTATCACTATTATTACAACCATTATCATCATTAATATTACCATTGTTGTAATCATCATTATTATCATAATTATTGCTATTACCATGATTATTATTATTATCACCATTATTGGTATTACAATGACTATAGTCATCATTATGAAAATTATAATGATTATAGCTATTATTATCATTATCAATATTAATGATATTATCACTATTTTTATAATTCCATTTGTGAAGTTAAGAAAACGATGAGAAATTGCTAAACATTCACAGAAGAATGGAGTTTTAGTATTGGGGGAATAAACAAGGGACTGATTGGACTCCACAACATGGGAAATGTGAAAGAGCGCGACCAGTCATAAAGGTACGTTTTGCCTACCACAGTCAATGCCGGGTGACGTGTATCACATCTGGTATCATATATCAGTAATATGTTGGTAGGTTTGGTTAAAATTATTAGCCTCGTACTTTGCAGCTCGAAGTAATATAGTCTCAGTCAGAAACAAAGAATTAGTGCTCGAGAAAATCATTTGACACTCATCACTGAACTATGATGATACAAAAATATGCGAAATCGCAAATGATCATTTAAATCAGTTAGATATTCAAGATTTAGATAAACTACAGCAATGGTCTGAAAAATGGTAAATGAATTTTAACACAAGTAAATGAGGTTATATACATAGGTAGAAATAACAATAAATACGATTTGAAGTTAATTGGATATTCGTTTGTAATTGTCAATAATGATCTCAAATCATGTAATCAGTGTATTTCCTCCTCAGAGAAAGCAAATAAAATTCCAGAGCTGAATGCGCGACCTTTTGATATTGAAAGTTCACCTGTCATCAATAAACTATATAAATCGTTAGTTTGCCCACACTATGGTCACCGAATCTCACTAAAGAAATAACAGAAAAGTGCAACGGTGAGCCACAAATCTGATTCTAAATATCAGTTGTAAAACATACGAACATCGACTAAAAGATATGAATCTACTTTCCCTGAAAAAAGTAGACTTAGGGGTGGTTTGATACAGGTTTTTAAGATTCTAAGGGAAACTGACAACACCAAAAGTGAGAAAAATTTCACACAGAATGCAAATCAGAGATTGAATAATGGTCTCAAGCTGTTTAAAAGTACATTTAACTTGGAAACAGGTAGAAACAACTTCACCAACCGTGTAGTAAATGAATGGAATAAACTTCCTGCAGAGGCAATGCAATGTTGTACAGTTCGAAGTTTTAAGATTCATTTAGATAAACACCAAAGATGTATGCTGTAATGCCTGTTATCTATTTCTATTTATTTATTATTATTCCTTTAGTTATTATTGCTTATATGTTTATCTTTATCATCCATTAAGTTATTATTATAGATTATCGTTATTTTCCTGTTTGTTTACTAGTTATCATTATCTATGTATTTATTTATTTACTTATTTATTATTGTTTTTGCAGCATCCAGTCTAGTTATGGACAAAAACGCTTCCTGTCAGTATGCTCTTTCTGTGTAATCCTTTGTAATCGTTGAGCAAAACGTACCTTATGGAGTAGAGAAATGATAGAGAACGTACCGAGGTTGGCGCAGATGTGTGACTCGTGGGCGAGGACTTACTTCTGCAGTCAGCTCACAATGGCTGATCGACTGACTGATAAAAGGAACCCACACTTAAAGAAAAATACGAGCGTATTTTGGTTTCTGTTGTAAGACTTTTCAGCAGACTAAGTTTCCAGTATGAAAGAACAGGGGGATGAGAGCTGTTAGTAGAGAGTAGAGGTATGGTGAGTTGGGAAAGATGGAAGAGAAGGGGATAGAAACCAAAAAGAATTAAGGGAAGAAGTGAAAAGGTGGAACAGGGAGGGCAGAAGAAAATTAGGAAAAAGAAAATTCGAAAGAGGAGGATTAGAAGAGCCAATGTAAGTGGAGAGAGAATGAGAAGGATTTGTGGAATGACACCATGATTGTGGAGTAGTAAAGGGGGATTGCTGAGAACAGAGGGGAAAGGCGGGATAAGAAAAAGGGAATGAATGAAGGAAGAAAAGTTAGATGGAGAAGAATCGTGCTGGCCATGACAAGAAAGAAACGGGGTGGGCAGGTGAGGGCATAGAATATTGGGAGTGAAAAGATAAGACTAAAAGTAGGAAAATGAGGAAAATTTGGAATGAATGGAAAGTGTGAGGAGGAGGAGGTGGAGGAGGAGAAGCGGGAGTAGATGGAGGAAAGGGGAATAGGAAAAGGAATGTGAATAGGGGGATGAGGACGAGGAGAAGAGTTAGGATGGGAAGGAGACGAAGGAGTAGGAGTAGGATGGGGAAAAGGAAAAATACGAAGAGAATAAGAAAAGAACGAAGAGAAGGATGGGTGAGGGAGGAGGATGGAGGAGGAAAGACGACGGAAAATAAAGGAGAAAGGAAGAAGGATGGTGGAAGAGAATTTAGAAGAAAAAGAGAAGTTAGAAGTGGGGAAAGTGGAGGGTGTCACGGAGGAGAAAAGAGTTGGGAAA
>NW_027467712.1:1515832-1518332 GCF_046742065.1 Oratosquilla oratoria
GAGACGTACAGGGAAAAGAAAAGAGAAGTAAAGAAAAAGGTAAAGGAGGCAAAGAGGAGAGCAGATGTAAAATGGGGTAAGAGTATGACAGAAAATTTTGAAAGTAATAAAAAGATGTTTTGGAAAGAAATTAAGAGAGGAAGAGGAGGCGAATCAAGTGGGGAAGAAAAGGTAAAAGGTGCAGATGGAGAGATGATAATGGAGGAGAAGGCAGTAAGGAGAAGATGGGCAGAATATTTTAGGGAGTTGCTTAATGTGAAGGAGGATAGGGAGGGAAAGATAGCTGCAGTGGGAAATGCTAAGAAAATGAGAGTGATGAGTGAGGAAAATGGAGGAGAAATAAGGAAGGATGAAGTGAAAGCAGCAGTCTGGATGGATGCCATGCGGAATGTCTTAAAAAAGGAGGTATAGTGATGGTGGATTGGTTGGTGAGGTTATTTAATGTTTGCTGGAGAGAAGGTAGAGTGCCAGAGGACTGGAGGAGTGCGTGTATAGTTCCAATTTACAAGGGAAAGGGGGACAAATGTGAATGTAGTAGTTTCAGAGGGATTAGCTTGTTAAGTGTAGTTGGGAAGGCTTATGGGAGGATCTTGATTGAGAGGATTAGGAGAGGAACAGAGGGAGTAATTGGTGAGGAACAGTGTGGGTTTAGGACAGGTAGAGGTTGTGTAGATCAGATTTTTGTGGTATGACAGATATGTGAGAAAGCTAGAGAAAAGGGGAAGGATGTTTTCTTGGCCTTTATGGATCTGGAAAAGGTTTACGACAGGGTAGACAGAAAGGCATTGTGGGAGGTTATGTGGATATACGGGATAGGAGGAAAGCTTCTGGGAGCTGTCAAGAGTTTTTATGAGAGTAGTAGAGCTTGTGTCAGGATTAGAAATGGAGAGAGTGAGTGGTTTGAGGTAAAGGTGGGACTTCGTCAGGGATGCGTTATGTCACCCTGGCTGTTCAACTTATACATGGATGGGGTGGTGCGAGAGGTGAATGCAAGGGTAGTGGGTCAGGGATTGGAGATGGTTAAGGAAAATGGAGAAAAGTGGGAGGTGAGCCAGCTGTTGTTTGCTGACGACACTGCGCTTGTGGCAGGATCGGAGGAGGGAGTGAGGAAGCTGGTGACAGAGTTTGGGAGAGTGTGTGATAGAAGAAAGCTGAAGATAAATGTGGGTAAAAGTAAGGTGATGAGATGTACAAGGGGTGAAAGTGGCAGTAATCTGGAAGTGAGCATTAAGGGAGATCAATTGGAGGAAGTGGATAGTTTTAGATATTTGGGTGCAAATGTGGCAGGAAAGGGTGGAGTGAAGGTGGAGGTAGAATGTAGATTGAGAGAAGCGAGTAAATGCCTTGGTGGTTTAAAAAGTGTAATGAGGAATAGGAATCTGGGAATGGATGCTAAGAGGAGACTGTATGAAGGAGTGATTGTGCCAACAGCACTGTATGGAGCAGAAACATGGAACATGAGAGAGGAAGAGAGAAGGAACTTGAATGTGTTTGAGATGAAGTGTCTGAGAAGTATGATGGGGGTTACTAGGCTAGATAGAGTGAGAAATGAGGAAGTGAGGAGGAGAACAGGGGTGGAAAGGGAGCTGGGAGATAGGGTGGATGAAAGAGTATTAGGATGGTTTGGACACATGGAAAGAATGAGTGAAGAAAGACTAGTAAAGGAGGTATGGAAGGCAGATGTGGAGGGAGTGAACATGAGGGGACGTCCTAGGATGAGATGGATGGATGGGGTGAAGGGGGCTTTGGGGAAGAGGGGAATGTCGGTTGAGGAAGGACGGGAGAGGACAGAAGACAGGGGTGAATGGAGAATGGTTGTATATGGAAAATGTTGTGATGCATGAGGTGGATTGGACGGGGGAATATGGGTGAGGTAGTGTGTGTGAGAATTTTTTTTTGACGCAGCCCGAAGGGATTTCTCCCCGTCCTCTCCTTTATATGGGGGGACGGAGAGGGGGGGTCGCCGATTTAATGAAGCGGCCTTGCTGTGGATGTGCTGTGTCCTGCGACACTGCTTATGACCCAGGGCAGTGGACAGGGTGCAGGGATGACCCGTCATCTAGGAGGTGCTAAGATGGGAGGGAGGGTGGAGGGGTGTGGAGTGTTTTCGGGGATGAAATGGGTGGGAATGTTTTTGTGCCTTGTCCTTTTTGGCTACCCCCCTGGTAAGGGAGAAAAAAGCCTTGGTATATGTATGTATGTATATATATATATGTATATATATATATACATATATATATATATATATATATATATATATATATATATATATGTATACACTTATATATCTCTATTCCCTCTCTCTTTCTCTCTCTCTCTCTCTCTCTCTCTCTCTCTCTCTCTCTCTCTCTCTCTCTCTCTCTCTCTCTCTCTCTCTCTCTCTCTCTCTCTCTCTCTCTCTCTCTCTCTCTCTCTCTCTCTCTCTCTCTCTCTCTCTCTCTCTCTCTCTCTCTCTCTCTCTCTTTCTCTCTCTATCTATCTATCTATCTCTCTATCTATC
>NW_027467712.1:1528332-1550832 GCF_046742065.1 Oratosquilla oratoria
TCCTCCTCATGCCCTTCTTTATCCATTTGCTTTTCCCCCTCCTACTCTTCATCTTTTTTTTTTCTTTTTTGATTTTGCTGATCTTCCTTCTGCTGCTCCTTCTTCAGCCCCTACTCCTTATTCTCCTCCGCCTCTTCCTCCTACCCCTCCTACTCTTCCTTCACCTGTCCTATCTCCTCTTTTCTATAATCCTCTATTTGTTCATATTTGTCTTACTCCTACTACTTTCCAATCTCTTCCTCTTTCTCTTTCTCCTACTCCTCTTCCACATATTATTTTTCTTCCTATTTGTTATCCTCTTATTTGTTCATATTTGTCTGCCTCCTACTACTCTTCCTCCTACTTACATTCCTGTCCATTCCCTTCCCTCCTCCTCTTGATTCTTTTTCCATTTCAACCTATTGCTCTTTTTTCTCACTTCTATTTTCCTCTTCTTTTTCTTCCTCCTACTCCTCTTCTTTCTGTCTCCCCTCCTACTCATTTTCCCTACTGCTCCTCCTCTTGCTCTCTTCCTTGTGTCCCCTACCACTCTTCCTACTTATTTTCTTACTGCTCCTTCTACTGCTCCTTCTACTCCTCTTCCTAATATTCCTTTTCCTCCTCCTACTCTTCTTTCTACTCATTTTCTCATTTTCTTCTCCTTTCTCCCCCTCCTGCTTCTCCTTCTACTCAAACTCCAGATCCTTCTCCTGTCTTCTTTCTGATACTCATCCTATTCCACTTCTGTTTTTTTTTTTCTTCTCCTATACTTTCTCCTATTATTTTTTCTTCTCCTCTTCTTCATCCTGTATCTCCTTTTAATCTTATTTGTGTTCCTCCTATTCCTACTCCTACTCTTCTTCCTCCACGTACCCTTCTATCTACATCACTTGTTTACATTTATCTACCAGCCTCTTACAGGGCTCGGCAGCTACCCTTGGTCGTCCAGACCAACCATTTTCTACTACCTTCTTACAAGGCTCGCCGGAAACACACACTTGAAAAATATCCTATATAAGAAGCTACCTATTAAAACTATTTCTGCAGAAATTGGCTAAATATGTTGAAAAAAATATTATCCTTCAACGTATGTTGTCATCAAACCATAAGCCACACATAACAAAGAAATAAATAACACTTCCAAAATACATAAAATGTCAGTAACACCTTTAAAAGAAAAACAATTCAAGCCTGTAAATGATGAATTGCATTGGATGTCGACATCTTCCTGAACGCAAAAATTGAAGTTAGAACTGCAATCACTATTGAAGAAATGAGGACACTGAGAATAACTATATAACTGGTAGAGAAATATTTAAACATTGGCCCTCTCCTAATTTTCAACGGGGGAGAGCTTTCAGGTAATGTGATGTTGATGTATGCGAGGTATGCCTCTTCAGTTAAATGCATGGTATGGGTGTTAGCAATGTTGGAATATGTCCCTGCATGTATTTCACATTTGTCAAAAACTGAGATAAGACCTTCACTAAATCCAATTTAAGGCTTAAACTTAGACAAATAATTGAAAATATTGTCTTATTTGGGAAAATAGATAATGGAAACCTTCCATGCTACTATGAGAAATTAAATTTACCACAATCCTCCTTCAATGAAATTATTCATCACAGACATATTTCTGACAAGTGAAGCTTCACAAGAGTTTTTTAAAGCTTCACGGAACACAAAAAGGGAAAAGTGACAAAGATAAAGATTCTTGTTAGTGATCTTACAACTTTCAAGTTTATCATTAGAGATTGTGCTCTCCTTTAGGTTGTCTAGATAATGGATGTAATTAAGAGGATCTACAACTGGAATGTTCATTTTATATGATGAATTGTTTACCTTTACAGGGAAGGGCATCAGCTTATACAAGTTGTATCTAAAATCAGAAGAGAAACGAATTTCTAATACCACTGAGGAAACATTTAAATATGCAGTTAATAATGGGTAATAGAATGCCATATTGAATTCATCAAAGAAAGGTTTAAAATTTCAATCCCTCCTTGCTGGGTTAATTATTCTAATAGATTGATGTATTGGGAGAAGAGAGGATGTGACTTGACCAGAATTTGCTAGAACTAAATCTTTCACAAAGGATTCCAACTGAGATTGCAACTTGGTTATTTTCAAATGCATTGCATCAAGTAATAAGAAAAGACGTATGGTGTTCTCTTGTTCAGATTGTTTTATACTGAGATTCTCTAAATTTTCTGTAATTTTAGAGATCAATTCCTCAATGTTTTTTACACTTATTTGTAAACTATCAACTTTTGCAACTCTCTCATTCAATCTATTCATAGAAACCTTTAAGCTAGCAAAGAAGGCAAAAATGGATATTCCTAATCCAGCAAGAGCTCCTAAAGCTACTACCACCATACTTTTCTTTTCCACAATTTCTTTTGAAGTTTGAATCTATGACGTTAAGTTTATGTTCTATCTCAATTATCTTACTTTCAAGTTTCTTTTGAACATTTTTATTGGAAATGTTCTCCTTTAATACATTTAGAATCACTCTCATGGAGTCAACATTATCTTGAATTACAAATATGTTTTTATAGTTTAAAAATATACTAAGGATATAGTCTACCATTATCAGATTACCTTGATTATCAGATTACCTTGATTATCAGATTACCAAGGCTTCCGGACAAATTGGGTTTCAGTCCAAGGCACTCATCATACATATTACTAAAATTAATGCAGTCTTCATCTGTAAAAATTATCAGTATTAATGCTCAGTTGGTACATGATATTCCTCTGGATTCAATGGTTCATTTACTACATCAATATAATGTGTATCTTTAATCTTAGTGTCACATGTATCCTCATCATCAAATTTTATCTTAATCTTCTTGATATCTTCTACATATCTAATTGACACTTCCCTAGTTTCTAAGTGTAATATCTTGTACTTATTTACACATGCAAAGTCAATTATCCTATATGGGCCTGGGTTCCTATTTGTAATTCTGTTTTATGTGCTATTTTGTGATGTTGCTTTTTCATCTATTATGTATACTCCTGCATGTGTTCCCTAACTCTTTGAAGTATAGCTTGAAATATATGTATCCTATATGAGATGTAATCGTATATATATAATACACGTTTCTGCTATGCAATCAGCATTTCATATGGAAGATTTTTTTTCTCCCCAAATATAATAAAATGGAGTGTTTCTCCTGTAGCTATGTTAATTTGGTTGTTTAGGCAGCTAACACAAGGAATCCAAGTATCCCAAGTTATACTATAAGGACTAGTCCTATCTCTAAGACTTGTAATGATTTTCTTATTTAACCTCTACAACTCCATAGCTCTGAGGATGTTTCATTAATATATTGACTTTGTGAATTTTAAATAACTTACACATTTTTTCCAGTACATTGTTATTAAGGGGACCCCCCGCCCCCAGATTTAAGAAAAAAAAAATATTGCATAAATACATAGCAGGGATCTTGCTCTAGATGCTGGTAAAGTGTTTTTATCGTACCGCCATTTTTAAAGGGTTTAAAGGGCCTACCCTCCCTCCCCCCGGCAGCCACATGCTGCGCACGACCATTGTTTACATACGTTTTGACCATATTTTACTCTATTTTTTTTTTTTTTTTGCGTTTGATGCACTCATAAAGTTTTCTCTTACGTCCGGCATGCACGTGAGTATGTGGTGTGATGAAGTTCAGCCTGCGCGACTGCCAGTGGCCTGAGCCTTACAAAGTAAAGGACATGTACACGTTAGCTTGCCGCGTTCACTAATTTGCCGTGTGAAATTCGCATATATTTTTCAGTGAAGAGATATTTGAAGATATTAGCCATGCCTAAGATATCCAAACACCACTAGTACTCCCTCCAGCAGCTCTCTCCCTGCCATCTACATCCACATCCTCAGCACCTGATCCTCTGTCCTCTACACCTATATCAGACACGTTGTCTCTACGCAAACAACTGTTTGCTAACAAGTGGCTACAAGGATGCCTCCTTGTTGCAACACCTTGGGTTTAGAGTCTCAAACCTCACAGTTATGTCCCTGATGCGGCAAGAGCCTGTTCCAACACCAGAAAGGAAACCCAAGAAAAGAAAGAGAGCTGAATCCCAGCAATCAGACTACCTTGCTGGGTCATTCTGGACCAAGAACTCAAACTTTGCGACAAAGAGTGAGGTGGCGGCTTATGCGACCCTCACTTTGAGTGAATAATATCCTACACTGTAGGAGGGTACAAAGTGCCCGAGTTACTTGAAAGATGCAAAATCATCATGAAAATACAATGGAACCTGTTTTCAATGGGTCTTAGGAGGTCCAATGTAAAATTTAGTCAAACAAAGGAAAAAAAAAAAATTAACACTCGTTTCTGAAAAATGTAAGTTTTTGATACACAAAGTCTATCTCCTCCCTCAATTTTCAACCAATTTTTGCATATGAGGTCTCTATTAATAACTAGATAAATGACAAAAAATGAAATAGAGAGTTGTTTTTGCATATGTTAAATAGAATTTTTTTAATAACGTGTCAAAGTCAAAATTTTGCGTTTTTTTCGATAATTTTTTAATATTTTTTTTCCTCGGCGTTAAACAAAGATATAAAAAAAAAACATTCTATTTTGTTTTTTTATATATGTAGAAGATTATTTTGCTGTAAAATGGAAGACATCGAATAAAAATTGTAAGAGGAGATTGGATTTGAAAGAAGCCCAAAAATACGGTATTTTTTACGTTTTTTATTAAAAAATAAATAACTACTCGTCAGATCTGAATAAAACTCAAGCTGTGAAGATTTCCTCAGATCTAGATATCACACAGAAAAAATCAGCAAGATCCATCAGAAAAAAATATTTTGGGCGGGGGGTCCCCTTAAATTCAATTCCATTATCTGACACTAAGTCCTTAGGTGTAGTGAAATTACAGATTATCTGATCATAAAATTCTGGAGCAATTGTTTCAACTTTCTTTTTTGGAATGGGTTGTAAAATACAAAACCTTGAAAGATAATCAACAGCAATATATACATATTTATATCCATTTTCAGACACAGGTAACTCCAGCGTATCTATGTGAACTCTTTCGCAAGGTTTCTGTGGGATGGGATATGATAACATAGGAGCAGGTTTAGGTGTATTTCCTTTTACCTTAGCACATTTAAAAAAATCTATATAATCATATATATCTTTCTTCATACCTGGCCATAATTAATTAAGCTGTGCTTGTCTATAAGTTTTATCCTTTCCTGGATGTGAACTACTATCACTATCATGTAGTAACCTCAATACCTCTTATCCAAAAGTTTGTGGTATTAACAGCTAGTTCACTAGGCCCCTAGATATATCTTTCCCACTTGCAACTGTTTTTCTATACAAAAGTCCATTAATCAAATGGAATCCCTCTATATTATACCCTTTTGGTAGTTTTGGAGGATTTCCTCTTGGGTTAATCAAATAATGGGCTACAGGTTCCTAAGTCTTATAATTTCTCTGTTCCATTATTATAATTTCCTCATCTAATGTTACTAGCTCATCTATACTACAGACATAATTGATCAACCCTCGCGTTATTTGGTTAATATTTCTAGATAGTGCATCTGCTGCAACATTCTTTCTACCTGGAATGTATTCAAACCAAATCTCATACCACTGAAGAATAGCAAACCACCTGGCTAGTCTCCCCCTAAGATTCTTATGCTTAAATAAGTTCTGATTAGCTGTATGATCAGTCCACATTCTGATTGGATATCCCAGTATCATATCTCTAAAACTTTATAATGAATATATCACTGATAACGTTTCTCTTACTGTTATGTAGTAGTTTCTCTCTGCACTATTACAAAGTCTAGATGTGTAAGCTATTGATTTCAAAGTTCCATTTCTCTCTTGCACCAGTATGCCTCCTAACCCTATGTCAGATGCATCAGTACAAAGAACGAAATCCTTATCATAATCTGGAAATATGAGAACTGTAGAACTAGTAAAATTATCTTTCAACTTGTCAGAAGTTTGCTGTTGTGCATGTCCCCTCATGAATTTTGAATCTTTTCTCAACAAAAAACTTAATGAATTAGCTATGTCTGCATATCCTTGGATAAATTTCCGATAATATCCCGTCAATTTCAAGAAACTTCTCAAAAATTTTCTACATTGTTTGGAACTGGATAATTATTTACTGTACTAAGTCCATGACTGTCTATTTTATGTCTCAAATAAATAACAATGTCCTGCAAAAACTTAAATTTTTCAAGTTTCACTTTCAACCCTGCTTCAACTACTCATGAGAATACCAAATTTAACTTCTTAAAGTGTTTAGCCACTGTTTGAGAAACTATTAATATATCATCTAGAAGTATACTGGCAGTGTTTTCTAATAACTCATCTAGAACTATATTCATTAATCTCATGTAAGTTAATGGAAGTTAACATTACCCAGATGGTATTTGTTTGAACATATAGTGTCCCGTTGGAGTAGAAAATGCTGTGAATTCTCGTGAGTCTTCATGCAACTTTATCTGCCAGAACGCAGACTTGATATCTATAGTGCTAAAGTACATATTCTCAGTTCCCAAACTTCTAACAATATTCCCTGGTATCGGTAAAGGCAATCGGTCGGGTATGGTCTGCTTATTCAATTCCTTGTAATCAATAACTGGAGGCATGGTACCATTTGATTTTGGCACCGGAATCAGAGGGAAGTTACACTCATTTTTACTATGTTCAATAATATCCTGGAATAACATTTCAGTGATCAACTTATCTACAACAAATAGTTTGGAATGTGGTAATCTGTAAGGAGGAATATAGATAGGTTGAGTCCCTGGTTTTAATTTGATCTGATGCTTTAAAACAGTTATTTTGCCTAAGGCGTCCTCCGACAAAGCAATTGCTTTTTGGTGCTGCAAGAGCAAAGCAAATAAGCTTTCATCCAACTCAGGACAACTTGTAGGCTCTAGTTGATTCTTGTATTTCTCTCCCAAATCTGTTTTTTTTTTTTTTTTTTTTTTTTTTAACTGAACAGATCGATAAAATTGATGATTGCACCTCCTCAGTACCCTCAATTAAAATCTTATTGGGCCTTGTACAAACTTGAAAACATCCTATTTGTGTACCTTTTCTTAAGATTATGTCTTTATTCAAAGTAATAATCAGTAATCTGTAAGTAGGAATATAGATAGGTTGAGTCCCTGGTTTTAATTTGATCTGATGCTTTAAAACAGTTATTTTGCCTAAGGCGTCCTCCGACAAAGCAATTGCTTTTTGGTGCTGCAAGAGCAAAGCAAATAAGCTTTCATCCAACTCAGGACAACTTGTAGGTTCTAGTTGATTCTTGTATTTCCCTCCCAAATTTGTTTCTTTTTTAACTGAACAGATCGATGAAATTGATGATTGTACCTCCTCAGTACCCTCGATTAAAATCTTATTGGGCCTTGTACAAACTTGAAAACATCCTATTTGTGTACCTTTTCTTAAGATTATGTCTTTATTCAAAGTAATAATCACTAATATTTCTAGCATATTCTTGTTTCTCTTTTAATTCCTGAGTGCAATTTCAAATCTTTTAATCTAATTGATTCTGGGATGGTTAAATTTTCAGTGTCTACAGTGATTCCTTACAACTGCATTTCCACCTTGTTAATTGCTCCGAAGTGTAATAATGTCGACTTTATTACGCCACCTTCTACAATTAGGAAAGCTGTGCTTGAAGTTCATGAATTAGAAATTTTCGGGATTTCTTGAACACCTGAATTGGGTTCAGTATATGAGACTTTATTTTCTGTTGGTCTGGATCGCTCTACCCCGCAACCTAAACTATCATTGTTATCTTCCCTCTTATTTTCAGAAATTCTCTGATTACTGTTACTGTCTCTAAGTCTGGTTGATTTAAGATAGAATTTACTGTGATTTCACTAAGATCTCTAACTCAGGAGGACATATGACTACTCTCTCTTTGTCATAGTTGCAAATCCTATCAATAAATCTCCTAGGGAAACAGATTCTTCCACAACTATCACTGGAATGTCCAAATACTTATTTCTATATAATATGACCTTTTATTCAACTTTAACTAATGTTTTTACCTGACTTCCAATTACTCCTTGGAATGAGTAATAGATTGATTGCAAGATTTTTACTACTGGTTTCAATTGGTTGAAAGCGCTACTAGTTATAACATTATCTACTAATTCTGTATCAACAAATATTTGAATAGATTTATTAAACAATCTGCCCGCAATGAGAGGTCCTACAGAATTGCTTCCAATTGTTATAGTCACTTTACAGCTATCTTTGATATTGGGGTTTTCTTTCACCCCTCTATCACTCTTGTCCCTAACACAACACTGTCTATTTGTATTCCTATGGGTAGCTCTGTGGTGTTGTCTTATTTTGTGTTTGGGCTTTTTCTCTTGCTTCTGGGTGAATACGAAATTTTAGTATTGTTCTACACTCCTGTGTTCTATGTCCTATCCCCTGAGGATACACACAGAAAGGTGGGTTTCTACAATTATATTCATTATGACCCTCATATTTCTAGTTTCTACAAATAGTTTCATAACACTCTTATGCTTTATGCCCCCAGGCGTTACTATTCTGACATTCAATTATAGCATTCCTTGATGTGTTTCTAACTCTATGCTCAGATTCTCTATTTCTATGATCACTTCTAGAGTTCCTAGTTTATTTCTGTTGTCCCATTTCCACTACCATCACATATGGACTAAAAGCTTTAGTTTCACTATAACCTTAAAGAAGGTAATCTGACTCCCCTAAATCCATTGTTTGCTTGAGATCTTTATACAGATTTTCTGCCGTTATTTCGTCAAATAAGTTTATCAACAATGCAAATGCGATTAATTTGGTTGCCTGAGAAACTTTAATTTTGCCACTAGATCTTTCTATCTAATCTGAATCCTTCAAAAACAAATTCGTTTCCTTAGACCATCTGTCTAATTTTGCTAAATATTCTATGTCAGATTCACTTGTGTTTACTTTCTTTATAATTCAACAAAAGACCTGATAGGATCCTGATCACAATTTGACTTAAAATGCTTAATGAATGCCTACTTATAACCTTCATATTGGTTGATATATTCTATTTCCTGGGAATTTAACATGAGCCTTGTCCTAACCTTCTTAGGGTGTATATTTTCTTTTAAGATTTATATTTTCCTTTTTTCATCTGTTATGCTTTTAGTGACAATTAAAGTATTGATCAAACTTAGAAGCCTATTAGCTCCCAAGGTGTTTTCATCACCTGTGAATGTTGGGATGTTAATGTTCGAGGTATGAACCTCGTGCCTCAAAATACCAGTATTCATATCTTCAGTGTTTTTAAAGTCGATTTGAACCGACTGCCTCCTCCACGTAGGCTTCCTCCACGTACTGAGCGTACTTCACACGTACATTCACCATGTCTTCCTAGTCAGTCCTTGGTTCACTACCTCGTCGTCCCTTGTTCACTCGTAGTAGTAGCTCGTCATCCTCGTTCACCGTTGCTTGTAGTGGTTCCCTCTTTGTAAGCATGTACGTGGCTACATGCCTGTAGTTGCGTGTACGGAGTGCGTGTGGTTCCGTGCACTGCGTGGTTGTGGTTGCGTGCCAAGAGCGATTATGCACTGTAGATTGGTGTACCCGAACACTCATTGCCGTATCTTGCACTAAGTCTTGTAGTTTGATGCGCCCGTCCCGTCTCCTCGGAGGCGTTTTCTTTTCACCCGTTCCGTCCCTAGCCGTTCACCACTCTCACCACCGTTGTTGTTACCACTGTTTTCTGTTTCCTTCTATAGTTTTGTATTTCCTTTCTCACTTCTACTTTCTTTTCCTCACTATTTTTATGTAGGTTAGTCATTCAATATTTTTCTGTAGGAAGACACTTTGCTTCTAAGCATCTTAGTCAAGCTCCATTACTCAGTATAAAAGAGGGGAATTAAACTGAACTTACAATTTCTGTCGTTTCTTCCCGAAAAATATTACACTTGGCTTGTCAATTTACACCAAGGAACTCCCATCTGGAATCCTCAATTTGATTACTAGGTCAGTTCGCATTGACGTCATAATTTCTTTAGTCCAATGATCTTTACTTTTACATCTAAGTATCTCCCCTAAGGGCGTGACTATACTTCCATGAACCAATTGATTTTTCTCCTCCTCCACCCTTTCTCTAATCACATAGACTGTTACAAACGCTTTAAGCAATACTACTTAATCAAGCAATCTCGAAATCAATGCACCATCCAACTCATAAAAATAAAATTCTCACCACCTATCTCTCTCTCTACCTTACTTGTCTACCTTTATCTACCATCTTCTTACACTTCTCTCTGATACTCATCCTATTCCACTTCTGTTTTTTACTTCTCCTATACATCCTCCTATGTATTTTTCTACTTCTCTTCTTCATCAAAGGATTACAAAGGACTACAAAGGAGGAGCATGGCAACCGGAAGCCTTTTGGTCCATAACTAGGTTGGATGCGGAAAAAAAACCAGAATTATGATAAATAAATAAATTGATAAACAAATAAACAAATAAAAATTATAACAACATAAATAATAATAAACAAAATAAATAAATGCATAAGTATAGTTAGACAATATACAAGCAGGAAAATAGTAAATAATAATAATAAATGAAAATCAAGCATATAATACTACACAGACAAATAATAAACCAATATAATGATCAATAAGAATAAATAGAATAAACAAATGCAAAGGCATAGTTATAATAAATAATCAGGAAAATAGTAAATAATAATAATAAATTAAAATCAATCATATAATAATAGACACAAATAATAACAAACAAATCATATAAAATAAATGGCAGGCATTACAGCATATTGCTTAGGTGTTTATCTAAACGAATCTTAAAGATTCGAACTAAACTACATTGCATTGCCTCTGAAGGATGTTTATTCCATTCATTAACTACACGGTTGCCGAAGTTGTTTCAACCCACTTCCAAATTTGATCTATTTCCTGATAGTTTGAGACCATTATTTGTTGTCGGAGTCTCATTCGTTGTGAAAATTTGGTCACTTTTGAATTTATCAATTCCCTTTAGAATCTTAAAGACCTGTATCAAGTCACCTCTGAGTCTATGCTTTTTAGGGAAAACAGATTCATATATTTTAGTCGATTTTCGTGTGATTGTACTTTTTCCAATATGTCAATGTCTTTAATGAGATTCGGTGACCATACGGAAACTTTATATTCCAAATGTGGACGAACTAACGATCTATATAACTTGTTAATGAGAGATGGGTTTTTGAAGTCAAGATTGCGCATTTAGTCCTAGAATCTTATTGGTTTCTAAGAGGCTGAAATACACTGCTTAGATGATTTGCAATGGTTACTAATAATTACGCCGAGGTAATTTTCACTATCTACTTTTATTAACGAATTTCGAAATAACATGTAATCGTACTTACTGTTATTTTTACCTAAGTGCATAACCTTCCATTTACGTGTGTTGAAATTCACTAGCCACTTTTCAGACCACTGCTGTACTTTATCTAGATTTTCTTGAATATCTAATTGGTTTAAGTGATTATTTGCCGTTCCGCACAGTTTTGTATCACAAACAAAATTGATGATAACAGATTTCAGTCCATGGTCTACATCATTTATATATACTATGAATAGAAGTGGCACAAGAACGGATTCCTAAGGAACTCCACTCGTAATATTTTTCCATCTAGAAGTTCTACCATTTATTTGTTATTTACATTATTATAGTTTTTATTTATTGTTTTATCATTAATATGATTTCTTTTTGCATCCGACCTAGATATGGATCAAAAGGTCTCCTGTCGGCATGCTCCACCTTTGTAATCCTTTGTAACAACTCTCAGTTTTCGATCATTAAACCAATTACTAATCCAACTTAATAGGCTACCAATTATTCCGTGTGAAACCAATTTAGTAAGTAGTCTTTCGTGGGGGACGGTATCAAAAGCTTTTGCAAAGTCTATGTATATCAAATCTATATTGTTTCTTTTGTTATAATTCGAGATGACTATGCTGTAGAATTAGAGTAAGATAGTCACGCTAGAACGTTTTCGTCTGAATCCATGTTGGCTATCATTTATATAACAATTACTTTATAAATGATGTTCGATAGCATCTCTGATTATAATTTTAATTATTTTCCTACAATTGAAGTCAAGCTTATAGACCTGTTGCTATTTGGTTTCTTTTTGTCACCTTTTCTGAATATGGGAGTAACGTTAGCAATCTTCCATTCTCTTGGGGCATCTCTAGATATGATGGATTTCTTGAAAATAATTTCTAATGAAACAACAACCTCATTTTTCATTTCCTTTATGATTCCCAGATGCCAACCGTCAGGCCCTAGTGCTTTATTAACTTTGAGTTTTTCTATACACCTTTTATTTTTTTCTTTTGTTATATTTACCGTAGTGAGTAAGTTTAACCTAGAATATTCACAAGTTTCAGTATGGAGTTGACTTAGAGGTGCTTTGTTTACGAATACTAAGCTGAAATGGTTGTTTAAAATATCACACATTCCTTCATTTGAATATTCAAGTTAACCGTCAGCAGATAATAGTGGGTCAATGGGATTCCTAATAAACTTTTTATCTCTAATGTAACTATAGAATTCTTTGGTATTCTCTTTGGATCTATCAGTTATCTTCATTTCGTATTGTCGTTTTGTTGTTGTTGTTGTTGTTGTTGTTGTTGTTTTGTCTTTTTTAAATCTCTTCGTATTATTACATAACTTTGATAGTCATTAGGTGCACCCGAGAACTTGTATTTCTTATAAGCCTGTCTCTCCCTTTTTTCTTTTTCTTATCCCGCATATCTTCCTCTTAATCTTCTTGCTGTTAATCTTGCTTCTACTATTCCTAATCCTCTTAATCTTATATGTGTTCCTCCTATTCCTCTTCCTACTTTTCTTCCTCCTCCTCCGCCTTCGCTTTTCTCCTCTTCTTCTTACTCGTTCTCCCCCTCTCCTACTCCTACCACTTTTTTATTCCGTCTTCATCCCGGTCACTCCCAGATTTAACTCACGCTGCTGTACCTTTCACTTCACCTTCCACCAGCAATATCAGTAGAGGAATATTAGCAAAGTACTTATATTTTGTTACGTTCGCCACAGACGCCCGAGTTAGGCATCAGGTTTAGAAATCCAATAAAGTTCCCCCTCTCCCGCCAACAATATTATTTGGTATTGAAAGCTGTGTGACGCGTGGGAGAGTCTGGGGTGGCTGCGGAAGGGTTCTGGAAGCCGCAGTTCTGGAAGTAGGAGGCTCTTAGAAGGTGAGAGCAAATCTGGCATGGAGGTAAGAAAATATGAAAATAAGAAAATATCATCTAACTTGAATGAAGTTGTCTGTGTTTGGCCCGAACAAAAGCCTTCAATATGTAAGTTGCGAAACAAAGTACATGCAGAAGGTTTCTATACATTTTCATAACACGAAAAAACAAGGATTTCTCCAGTAAAGTGTAATGTTAGTATATAAACACCTGAAGCGAATCGCTAGTAACAGCGAATGTCATACAAATAATTTCCGACAGTCCGGGGCCACTGACGGAAATTATTTGTTTAGTACATAGAATTGACTGGCCAATGGGTTTTAAATAATTGATCATAATTGAACCCTATGAGGATTATAACTTCCTATGTGACGAATTGAAATGCCTGGCGCCAGCAGGAGTAATGTCGTTTAGGTGCCCAGTTAGGTAATGGCTGTGAGAGACTGTACAGCATATTTGCGTTACGAGAACAAAAGTAAACTTTGAATTGTTCTGCCTTGAAGTCCCACTGCAGGATTACCGGCTTATTCCAGTGGTGACGATATAGCCTTCATCCTTAATCGCAGTAGATTAAACATGGGAAGGTTATATGGCTGGTGCGTAGTGCATATGAAGTCACGGTATTTTATTCATCCCTATGACATCCCATCGGTAGAGAAAAGTCTGTAACCTTCTCAAATAATACCTTCCATATAGAGAGACATTTTAATTTTTTCTTCTTTCCGCCGTCAAGTTCATTTATTCATAGCCATGGTAGCCCACTAGAACCAAAGAGCTTAGACATTTTTTTAAAAGCAAACAAAAAACAAAAAGAGGAAGTATAGAGGTAGCGAAGAATCTTAAAAAAACGAAGAAATAAATGATATACGATTTGATTTTCATTCACATGCAATTGCAGGACTTGTTTTATAAGACAGGTCTTCTGTACAAACATAATGATGTAATTATACATTGGAACTAGAAGCCCGGAGGCAAAACATTCAGAGCCAATACACAGGTAAATGTGGTTCAGAAATAGAAAACATATGTAGATGGGGACGAAATAGGTAATTTTGAGGCACATTTTAGGACAGAGAGGTGATAGATGACCTGTCCATGTTATTGGTTCGAAACTGCGTGTTGCGATGAGAACAAAGGAAACAGGTGGTGGGGGTGGATGTGGAGGAGCTCGCGGAGGAGGCGAATGATGAGAGCAAATCTTGAAGTTTGCGGTCAGGGAAGACACAGAAAACCTGACAAAGTAGTTCTTGTCATATTGCGATAATCATCACGCTGATTTTCATTTATAGTGTTGTGGTGGTTTGTCTGTTGTTTTTTTTTTGCCTATGTCTGTCTATCTATCTATCTGTCTGTGTGCTAGTCTGTGTGTGTGTCTGTCTTCCTGTCTGTCTGTTTGTCTGTCTCTTTATCATTCTCTTTATCCCCCCCTCTCTCTCTCAATCTCTCTCAACCCCTCTCTCTCACTCAATGTCTCTCCATTTCACTTATATCTCCTTTTCCTAAACTTTCCCTCTCTTACTCCTCGACTTTCCTTATTTGCTCATTTCTTTTCCTTTATACTCTATAACTTTACGTTTCTTTTTCTACTATTCACGTCTTTTGTTGTTTTTTCTCTTCTTTCCACATCCTCCTCCTTCTTTCCTCCTCTTTCTCCTACTCTTTTCCTACTATCCTCCTCTCCTCCTCTTCTACCCCCTTTCCTCCTTCCTTTCCTCCGTCTCCTCCCCCCTTTTGTGTACCTATGTATATCACTAGAAAATATCGAGATTCTCCCCTGTCCCCTCCTCCGTTCATTTCCAAGCCTTATTCTTAACTCGTGCTGATTCCCCCATCCCTTGTCCCCTCATCGTTTCCCATAACCCCCTGGGTACAATAGTCAATATGTTCCATTCTGTCAGGATACTGACGATTCTTATCGGGCGAACGATTGTCCTAGGACTGAAAGTGGGTCTCGAATGAAGTTCACCTTTAATTTTCGTTCCAGATTATTTTTTCAGCAGAATTAAATTACCCGGATGCTGCTGAAAAGGAATATAGAAAGTATGATTTCGTGGCGAATAGATCAGGCAGTCTACAGAAGATCTCTTACCCAAGAATGTGATCCCAAGAATCAAGTAAGAAGGAATGAAGGATTTTTTTTTATGTGCGAGCATGCATGTGTGTGCTTGTACATGTGTACATATTTGCGTGTGTGTGTGTGTGTGTGTGTGTGTGTGTGTGTGTGTGTGTGTGTGTGTGTGTGTGTGTGTGTGTGTGTGTGCGTGCGTGCGTGTATGTGCGTGCGTGCGTGTGTGTGTGTGTGTGTGTGTGTGTGTGTGTGTGTGTGTGTGTGTGTGTGTGTGTGTGTGTGTGTGTGTGTGTGTGTGTGTGTGTGTGTGTGTGTGTGTGTGTGTGTGTGTGTGTGTGTGTGTGTGTGTGTGTGTGTGTGTGTGTGCGCGTGTGGGTGTGTGTGTGTGTTTTAGTGTATCTCTCTGCGTAATTAGTGTATTCTGTATGCGAGTGTGTAGATTGGGCAGGTGCATACGATGCATCTGTGTATGCTTTCATGCACGCGTGTATTATTGTGCGTGGATATAAGAGCGTGGAGACGGAGAGGCTACAAATTATCTCAGGGGTAGCCCGGGCTAGGGGGCGGGGTGGACCAAGGAGCCACCTGAGCTTTCTCCTCGAAGTCTGCAGGTGACTGAGGAAGCCAGCTGGCTGTAGCATCAAGTTTCTTCTCTCCAACCACTTGTCTTGTTTAGAAGCCTTTATACATGTTTGGCTTGATGTCATCGCCAGCTCTAGAGGGTATAGCGGCATGTCACCGTGCTTTTTGCAAACAACGTGCTAGAACTGTCTGTGATGTCAGTGTCACTACCACCACTGACGGTGACAATGACAGTTTTAACATTCTTAATAACAATCACATGACGAAATGAGGACGCAAAAGGAAAGGAAATGGAAAGATAAATACAATGAAAGAATCCAGAGTGGTCCATTTTATGGTAATGGGGTTTCCGTGTTCACGGAGCAGAGTACGAACATGTTAGTGAAAAATAACAATATAACCTGTTTATTTCAGGTTTACAACCAAACACATGGGAGCTGCTGCCATATTTACCATAAAGTATGAACAGATGGATCATACGACAGTCTTGTCAACTATAAAACCATGGTAAAAGAAGTCATCCACGACCGTAACAACGTCGACAGCGACGGCGAAAACAAAAATTTCGATAGAAGCATCAGCATCAATAATGCTGCTAGACTCCCTGTCTTTCCAGCTCAGTGGGTCCTTCATGAAAGAATTGGAAGCTGGATGCTCAATACACAAAACAAACAAGCGATCAGGCGCAGGATAAGATTGGCTTGGTGAGGTGGCTAGCTGGAAAGTGGGGAGGTGGAGAAACGGAGAATTAGATTCCTTTGCTTCTGTCATTCGGGCCAAAACTGTGCTGAAGAAATGGTAAAGGAAATAATAAAAGATAGTTGCATAAAGGAGGGCTAGAAGTTATGTAAATAGTATTCATCTTTGAATGGAGATTAGTTTCTGGTCATAAAATAACTTTGTATAACACTGTTCTCACTGTAGAATCTCTGAATTATTGACTGGATCAGATTTATGCACTCAATACTATATACAAGAAGGGGGCATGGAGAAATGGGGTTGGGAGGGAATACAGTGAGGGAAGTGGGAGGGAGTAGAAAACTATGGAGTCATGAGAGGAGTGATTTGCAGTCTGAACCAGTTGTAATTCGTTCCTTTACTGTGAAATCCGCTTACATACCCTAGTATGACCCTCTACAGGTTATTTCATTCAGCTATGGGAACTAAATAATCAGAAATCAAGAAATAATTTCGATTAGATTTATTCAGGGGAAATATTTCGAGGCAATCGTAAAATATAGATTCACCCAATTAGTTTTCGCACAGCGGAAAGTATTTAATATATTTTACTATGATCGTTGTCTGTTCATCTTATTCAGCTGAGAGTTAAAGAAGTTTTAGAAAAAGGTCGTGCGGCTTTGTCAAAATTTCTGAAAAGAATTTGGAAATAAAGTTTTGCTTTATTTGTGATTCTGAGATTACGAGAAATGTCTCCCTAGATAAACAAATTCAATATCTTGAGGAGGATGAGGGGATGGATGAAGTGTATGAGGTGTGTGTTTGTAAGGCCAGCGTTTTCACCTTCACTATAAAGGGGGTATCACGGAAATGAATAAAATAGCTTGTCGAAATAAAAGACCCAGCATGGAAGAGATAAAATCGATAAAGACTACGATCCCTTCTTAAACGAAGGAATACTACGTCGGAAAATTAAAGAACCTAGATGCAAAGAGAATAGAAGAAAAGCTAAAACACAGTCCAGAAGATGTTAATGTAAAATTTGGTGTAAGAATTGGCAAAAAAGCAGAAGATAAAAATGCCGTTCGATCAGCGAAAGGAGACGGATTTTCGAGACACGAGGTACGCTACAACCGCATTGGCTGTTTAAATTGTGATGCAGGTTACATAGGAGAAACATAGAAGAAACTCGCCACTAGAATTGAAGAACATAAGCGGACAGTTAAAAGGAAAGATACAGCCTCAGCACTCTATAAACACATGAACGAATTACAAAACAACATTGACTGGGAAGGAGCCACAGTGGTGCATAGAGACAACTCAAAGAAAAGGAGATTATTCTTAGAAGGGGAACGACAAAAGAAGTTAGCGTAAACAGGTGCATAGACTTAAATCCAATATACATGGGGGCTAGAAACACAATGACAGACGCAACATAAAGTGGCTTCATTTTTAAACTACGTGAGTGAGAGAGGACAAGGTGAACAAAAGTCACAGTGTGGGTGAACAAGTTTTAATTTATTTCCTTTGCGCGCAAGTGCGTAATGCACTTTCAATTGTTGCACAAGTAGCATTTTTTTTTCATTTTTCTTTTATCTTATTTGATTTGATTTTATCTTATTTTATCTTATTTTCCTTTTATTTTATTTTATCTTATTATATTTTATTTCATTGTGTTTTATTTTATTGTATTATAGTTATTTGTAAATCAAATGTATGCACAATTGGGTATGTAAGGTGGTCCAGTCGTCCGGTACTCGTAGCGACTGGAAGAGGAGGGGGACCCAAACAGCTTCGGCAGTGCGGAATACCTCTCCCAATTTCAACCACGGACAGTATAACAAGCTCATTTGAGCACTGTATATTTTTACAACCCTGAAGACGGTCCTAGGCCTAGGACTGAAACGTCGTGCATTAAACTTCCCACTTTGAGTCTGGTGTTCACGCTTCTCTCCTTCCAACATGGATCCCAGACTCCAGATCTTCGCACATATTGAACGTATATATATATATATATATATATATATATATATATATATATATATATATATATATATATATATATATAGTATATATATACACATATATATGTATATATATATATATACATACATGCATATATATATATATATATATATATATATATGTATATATATATATATATATATATATATATGTATATGAATATACATATATATATATATATATATATATATGTATGTTAATAGTGTACATGTATATATATATATGTATATATATGTATATATAGATGTACATATATGTATATATATGTATATATATATATATATACATATATATATATATATATATATATATTTATCTATATATATGAGTAGAAGAGTGGTGAGGTCAACGCCACAAAACCGGTGGAGTTTTTAATATTGACGTTTTTAATACTGATGTTTTTAATACTGACGATTCCTCCCAGAAGGACTTCTGAGGAAGTCCTTCTAGGACGAAACGTCAGTATTAAGAACCCCAACTATTTTTTGGCGCTTACCTCACCACCCTTCTACTCATTCTGTCTTACGTACGTCAATATATATATATATATATATATATATATATATATATATATACATATATATATATACATATATATATATATATATATATATATATATATATATATATATATACATATGCAAAAATAATAGCAATAACGCGTGACTAAATGATATTACAGAAACCACAGGGGTAATAAAGTCGGAATACTAAACGTTTTCGTCTATTATTACATCCTCAGAGTACAAGAAAGAGAAATAGAACACAATATATATACAGATATAAGAAAACGGGGGAAGGTTATAGCCACACAAAACCTTCGGACAATATACATACACACACATTCATATACACATGGAAATAATGATAGTAATAATAAAACAATAAAACACAAACACAAAAGAGTATAACCATGTGGCCAAAAACGTCCACAGAATATCTGGCTCAATTAGGAGGCATGGTACTGCTTTACTTACCTATTAATTATGAAATTATCTAGTTTAAATAAACCTAAACTTAAGTTGATATTATTATCAAAATTGCTCTTTATAAAACTGGATTCAATAATGTTCCTTTCTAAAACAGAATTATAAACAAAAAAAATTAACATTGACCCAGCCAATATTAAGGTTTGTGTCCCTTACAAAAAAAAAAAAAAAAAAAAAAAAAAAAAAAAAAAAAAAAAAAAAAAAAAAAAAAAAAAAAAAAAAAAAAAAAAAAAAAAAAAAAAAACCACACTAGACATTTGGTCAGTCATTATACTATATCTGTGTTGATTCATCCTGATATTTAATTCTTTACTAGTT
This sequence comes from Oratosquilla oratoria, assembly GCF_046742065.1. Taxonomy (NCBI): domain Eukaryota; kingdom Metazoa; phylum Arthropoda; class Malacostraca; order Stomatopoda; family Squillidae; genus Oratosquilla; species Oratosquilla oratoria. The sequence continues at coordinate 1,548,224 of NW_027467712.1, forward strand.
TGGATGATGTAACAGAAGCTACAGTGTTTACAGGGGATACTATAGACACATCCTACATTATTGCAAGGGAAATTTTTAATGAGGAATTTTTAGATGGTACTGTTTTTGAAAATAACATTAATATTGAACTCCTTAAGGATGCGAGGAAGTCTTACAAGATTTCCATGAAAGGGAAGAACTAAAAGAGTTTTCTCGCAAAAAGTATCTTTTTGAGATGTGTTAAAATAAGACTTCCTGGCCCTATATTGTGCTTTATCTATAACATATTTAGGATATTTCAAGCCCGATTCAATGTCATATATTTTTCTTACTTCTTGGTCTGAAAATTCTGGAATGCAAATTCTGTAAACTCTTAAAAACATGGATGAAAAAATAAAAACCTTAGTAATAATATGATGTGAGAATAGAAATGGACATATGAGAAAACATTAGATGGTTTCCTAAAAATCTCAAACCTAAAACATCTGTCTTTTCTAACAATAAAAACATCTAAAAAGGGCAATTTGTTATCCTGTTCTAACTCAGTTTTAAGTTTAATAGAAGGCACTAAATCATTTAATCTAATAAGAAAAAATCCAAATTAATATCAGTGGCCAAATACATAAAATGTCATCGATATATTGATACCAGATGACTTTACGGGGGAGAATACAAGGTAACAATTCCCCTTCAAAGAACTCCATGTACAAGTTGTTTAAAACTGGGGATAAGGGGTTCCCCATAGCCATACCAAATTTTTGAACATAAAATTCATCATTAAAAACAAATTTAGATTCAATCACACAAAGTTTAATCAAATTGATAATAGTGTCTACAGGTATTGGTAAGTTGTGTGAATGAAGTTTTTTCTTAGAAAGTCAAGCAAATAAAAAACGGGAACACATGTAAATAAAGAATTAATATCAAAACTAACAAACTTAAAATCATAAGTAAGGTCTAGACTGTTAAGCTTGTTGATTAAATCTTCGTTATTTTTAATGTGAGAATGTGAAATAGATCCAACAAGGGGGCTCAGAATGGACGCTAGCCATTTTGAAAATTTATAAGAAATGGACCCAGTAGAGCTGATTATGGGCCTAATAGGATTATCAGGTTTATGGGTTTTAATCAACCCGTACAAATATGGTAAGGAAGGTGATAAAGTAGAAAACTGTTTAATGAGTAAGTCATTCCCTTTCAAATACTTTTTAAGATTCTTATTAAATTCTGTATTAACTGACTCAAGTGGCTTCTTATGGAATTTAGGATACGTGACTTCATCATTCAATTTTTTTTTCATTGTGTCAGCATAATCAACTCTGTTCAAAATAATCAAACAATTACTTTTGTCATCTTTAGGGATATGTAAATCTTTATCATTTTTCAATTCTTTGTAAGCTAGTGAGAAACGTCTGGGACAATTTGGGATACTAGGAGCTGTTAGTGAACTGTATATGAGTCTTTTGCAAATATTAAAATCTTGTACAAGAGTGGAATAAATATGGAATGGAATGGGTGGGAATGGTTTCTATGCCTTTTTCTTTTTTGGCTACCCCCCATGTAGGGGGGAAAAGCCAATGGTATATGTATGTATGTATGTATGTATGTATGTATGTATGTATGTATGTATGTATGTATGTATGTATGTATGTATGTATGTATGTATGTATGTATGTATGTACATGGACAAAAACCCACTAGACATTTGGCCCTTCCTTATACTATATCTGTGTCAATTCATCCTAATATTTACTTTTTACTAGTTTGGCCAATGTAACAGGAGCTACAGTGTTTACAGGGGATACTATAGACACACCCTACATTATTGCAAGGGGAATTTTTAATGACGAGTTTTTTATAGTTCTGTTTTTGAAAATAACATTAATATTGAACTCCTTAAAGATGCGAGGAAGTCTTACAAGATTTTCATGAAAAGGAAGAACTAAAAGAGTTTTCTCGCAAAAAGTATCTTTTTGAGATGTATTAAAATAAGACTTCCTGGCCCGATATTGCGCTTTATCTATAACATATTTAGGATATTTCAAGCCCGATGCAATGTCATATATTTTTCTTACTTCTTTGTCTAAAAATTATGAAATGCAAATTCTATAAGCTCTTAAAAACATGGATATATATATTGTGACAGGTTTCGCTTAGAGCTTCTTCCTCTGAAGAAGCTTTAAGTGAAATCGGTCAGGAATAAACTCGGTTCTAGACCCGTGTCTTCTTCAACCTTCCATATATATATATATATATATATATATATATATATATATATATATATATATATATATATATGTATGTATATATACATATACATATATACATATACATATATATAAATATATATATATAAATAAATATATATACACATATATATATATATATATATATATATATATGTATGTATGTATATACATATATATTCATATACATATACTCATATATATATATTACATATTGTGTGTGTTTTTGGCGAGAGATTTTCTCTCAGACAAGTACTGTTGATGGCAGTAACATTGAGGTGTTTTTATACATATATATATATATATATATATATATATATATATATATATATATATATATATATATCATATATTCTCCTCTCAGGAGAAAACAGGTTTAGGAGT
>NW_027467712.1:1575832-1578332 GCF_046742065.1 Oratosquilla oratoria
CTAAACAAAAACGCAAGCAGACAATTATAAATACACTCAAGTATACAAGTACACAAACACACAAGCGCATAAGAGCACAGACATTAACACACATACAAACATGGGCCGGAACAGGGAAACGTACAAACACAAAAACGTAAACAGAAAGATACAAATACACACTAATGCATAGATTTGCACACACACACACACACACACACGCACACACACACACACACACACACACACACACACACACACACACACACACACACACACACACACACACACACACACACACACACACACACACACACACACACACACACACACACGCACACACACGCACACGCACACACACACATACACAAATAAAGAGGAATGCTCTATCCTCACGTTCTATCTCCTGATTTTCCTCTCTCACCTCCCGCGATCTCTCACGTCTTGTTCTCCCTCTTATCGTTCTCCTTCTCACCTATCGTTCTCTCTCACTTTTTGTTCTCTCCAAATTGTCTCCACCTCTTGCTTACTTCCAATGGTTTACCCCAGCTTCTCGTCCTCTCCCAAGTCGCTCTTTCCCAACATGCAAACTGCTTCCGTCTTACCTTCTATTTCCTCTTTCGCTCAACCTTTTTGACTTCACATTCCCGTTCTAAACTTTCCTTACTCTTCATCATGTATATTTTGGGAAAGAAATTCTTTGTTACATTATAATGGATTAAAATGATTAAGACAGTCGACAGAAGACTTTTCGCCCCATAACGAGGTCGGATAGAAAAAATGTATTGGAGTCTAAAAAAAAATTGAACTGAGGCTCATGGAATTCTTTCGGCCGGATTTTTTTTTTTTTTTTTTTTTTTTTTTTTACCATTGACTGACGACGCGGTAGGCGAAAAAAAACTACCTACTTTTACATTAACTTTACATCCTAACAACTTAAAGCTATTATTTCTCGTCCTGTTGCATGTTAAATTTTGAGGTTATTCAATCTTTTTAAATGCTCAAAATTTATTGTCTCCCGGGATCGTTTTCATAGATGAGTTCTAGATTTTAAGTGTTTTTGTATGTTTTGTTTCTTATATTTGGTATGAGTTTTGTGACTCGCCGATAACTTGCTGAGATTTGGGAGCCATACATATACATCAACTTCCAAGTGTGGACGGACAATTGACCTATTCGCATGTGATTGGGAAACAATAACTGAAATTTTGAAGTTATAAGTTTACTTTGCAAATCCAAGTACCCTGTTTGCTTTCTCAGAGGAACAAATACAATACTTTAGTGTTTCAAGGTCATTAGTGAAAATTACATTAAAAAATCATAGTTCACTTCAGTTGAATATCTTTTTAATAATTTGTGGTCTTCTTTCGTTTTACTTTTACCTTCATGCATAGCTTTACATTTATTTGGGTTAAATCTGATTAGCAACTTGTAAGATCGTTGCCCTAGTTTGCCTAAATCTCCTCGAATATTCAGTTTATTTGCATGGTCACTTGCTACTCCGCATAACGTAGTATCAGCAGTAAATTGGGAGACAGTAGATTTAAAATCGCAGTCAATGTCATTGATTTGTAATATTAACAAAAGTAGCACTAGAACGGAATCTTGAGTAACACCATTTGTGAGAAAGTTATTCCAGCTAGAAATGTAACATTCAGAAAAAGTTCCTACTCATGATTGTTATTCCAGCTTCTAATCTAGGTAAGCAAGGTATTTGCTATTCCATGGGAAATAAATTTAGTTTGTAGTTTGTGCAGGACAGTATCAGAATATTTTTTTGAACCTAAGACAAATCTGAAGTCGTCTTGGCTCTCATTTACTGGACAATTGCTCTTTAAATGACGCGCGCCTCCCTTATTATTCTTTCCATCATTTCTATTCAGGTCAATAGCATGCTTATTGGCCTGTAGTTGTATGGCTTCTTCTTACGAGTTTTTTTAATTGTATGAATTGCATATGTTAATTTCCATTTTCTTTTTACAGAGCCCCATTTTTTTTTCTTTTTATGGGATCGCTATCTAATTTTTATTTCCTTCAAAATTCTTGGATGCCAACCGTTGTACCCTGCCATTTTACTTATTTTAATTTTTTTCAATATGTCTTCCAAACTTTCTTTCGTCATATTTACAAGAATAAGTCATTTTCTTGTTCAACCTAACCAAGGACTCAGATAACACTTGCTAGGTGTTTTGTCTACAATTACGAAACTAAAGAAACGGTATATGATGCCACAAACATCTTCATCTGAATGTGAAAGTTGATCGTTGGTAGACAGAACTGGGCCAATATGATTCCAAATAAACTTTTTATCTCTATTATAACTGTATAATTATTTTGATTTTCTTTAGACTTAGCAAATGTAACCGATTTTTTTTCTTCTAATCGCCTTTCAAACCCCTCTAGGTCATTCGATAACTTTGATATTCATGAGGGGGTTCGGAACGCTTTTTTTTTTTCTTCTTTTTGAATACTTATTCCTACTACCTTTTTTCTAATCAAGCAGTTTTGGACGAGATTGATT
>NW_027467712.1:1580832-1588332 GCF_046742065.1 Oratosquilla oratoria
ATATATATGTATATGTATATATATATGTGTGTATATACATATATATATACATGTATATATATATATATATATATATATATATATATATATATATATATATATATATATATATATATATTATATATATATATTTGGAAATAGACTCATCCACTGGGATTCGAACCCTTGCCTAGGCGGCTTACGTCTTATAAGACAAAGGCCTTACCGACCATGCCGTCATCGGTAAGGCCTTTGTCTTATAAGACGTAAGCCGCCTAGGCAAGCGTTCGAATCCCAGTGGATGAGTCTATTTCCAAAAATTGTCAAATGATAAATATATATATATATATATAGATATATATATATATATATATATATTCATATATATATATATATATATATTAACGATGTAGGTAGGGTGAGATCAGAGAAGCTTGTTCGGAATTACAAGGTCCGTGGAACGTGGGAGCCGTCACGTAGTCTGTGGGATCCTCCCGAGGATCTATGCAAGCTCATGTTGGAACAGTAGAGCCATAGGGATCAATGATAGGATATCGCAGTTGTGCACACAATTGGGATACCACTTTCTTGATCCTTGGTATCTCTTTTCTAGGCGCCATGACCTTTACGCTTCTGATGGGATCCACCTTACCCGCAGAGGCAAAGATGTTCTTGCAAACCTCATTGTGGGAGTTTGTAATGAACTAGCTCCTTTTTTAGGGTAGAAGCCCAAAGGGAAGGGGAAATAGAATGTAATTGGGAAAACAGTGTAGAGTATAGCATTAATGTAGAACAATGTGCCAATATAGAACAAAATATAATTTTAGTATATAATGTCGCTAGAGGACGAAATGTCACATTAGGATGTAATGTCATAGGACAAAATGTCGCAATGAGATATAATGACAGTGGAAGACAAAATATCACGATGGGAAGTAATGATAGTGGAGAACAAAATAGCACGATAGGATACAATGATAATGGAGGAGAAAATATCACGGTAGGATATAATGTCAGTGAAGGACAAAATATAATTTTAGGAAGGGATACCGGACAGAATGTCAATGAAGGTCAAAATATCATGATAGGATGTAATGTCGCTAGAGGACGAAATGTCACATTAGGATGTAATGTCATAGGACAAAATGTCGCAATGGGATATAATGACAGTGGAGGACAAAAGATCACGATGAGAAGTAATGATAGTGGAGAACAAAATATCATGATAGGATGTAATGATAATGGAGGAGAAAATATCACGTTAGGATATAATGTCAGTGATAGTGGAGAACATAATATCATGATAGGATGCAATGATAATGGAGGAGAAAATATCACGGTAGGATATAATGTCAGTGAAGGACAAAATATAATTTTAGGAAGGGTTACCGGACAGAATGTCAATGAAGGCCAAAATATCATGATAGGATGTAATGTCGCTAGAGGACGAAATGTCACATTAGGATGTAATGTCATAGGACAAAATGTCGCAATGGGATGTAATGACAGTGGAGGACAAAAGATCACGATGGGAAGTAATGATAGTGGAGAACAAAATATCACGATGGGAAGTAATGATAATGGAGGAAAAAATATCACGGTAGGATATGTCAGTGAAGGACAAAATATAATTTTAGGAAGGGATACCGGACAAAATGTCAATGAAGGCCAAAATATCAAGATAGGATGTAATGACAGTGGAAGACAAAATATCACGATGGGATGTAATTATAGTGGAGGAAAAAATATCACGGTAGGATATAATGTCACTGGAGGACAAAATATAATTTTAGAAAGGGATGCCGGACATAATGTCACCGAGCGACGGGAGGCCGGCGTGAATCACGGTGACGTAGGGGGACAAAATGTACAAAAGAGATCGGATGACCGTGATCGACCAGATGTCCGTGTTGGGGGAAATGTTAATTTTGATAGGAGAAATGTTAATGAGGTATTGAATGTCAATGAAGGACCAAATAATAATATAGAGCGAGGTATAAATAAAAAACAAAATTATAATATAAGACATGATATTGAAACTCAAAATGCGTCAAAAAGAAATAATCACGAGTTTATCAAAACCATGTACTTTAATGCTCGTAGTATTAGGAAAAAAATTCAAGAAATACAGGCGTATGTCAAAAGCGAAAATCTCGATATGATAGGAATAACTGAGACATGGTTAAATGGTACAGAGTTCGAAGCTGAATTTAATATTGCAGGATTTAAACACTTTCATCAGGATAGAAACCACAAGAAAGGTGGGGGTGTTGTATTGTACGTTAAAAACAATGTTCATGCTTGTGTTTTAGAGAAAGTGAAACAGGATGCATATGATAGTTTGTGAGTTGAGTTAACCCAAACAAATGGAAAAAAAAATAAATGTAGGTGTAATATATAGGCCAAAGGCATTATCATTAGCAGACAACAAACTGTTATTTCAAGAACTGTCTAGTTTCTGCAACCGGGATTTATTGATAATGGGTGATTTCAATTTTATCTACATTGATTGGATGACCCTTGAACATGGCCATATAGGTAGTCGCTTGATTGATTTTCTTGGTGACAATTACTTAATTCAGCATGTAAAAGAGCCCAAAAGATATGGAAACTTACTTGATCTTTTGACCACTAGCCGCGAAAGCATGGTAACTGATGTAGAAGTCTGTTGCAAATAGCGATCACAACTTAGTTAGATTCAAACTCCTAAACAATCTTAGAATAGATACTTGTCTTTCTAAAATACCCGATTTCAGTAAAGCTCAGTTCATAGGACTACGTCAGGAGCTTCAGCTTACAGATTGGGAGGCAAAATTAAACGAAAGACCTGTAGATCAGATGTGGGAAATATTTCAAAATACGCTCATTAAGATGATTCAAACTTACATTCCTTTTAAGGACAGACGTCCCCCAAATCAGGCTCGCCCAAAGTGGCTCGACAAAGAAACTGAAAAAAGTATTGCTAAAAAGAGACAGGCTTATAAGTTATATAAGTGCTCGGTTACATCTAATGACTATAAAATCTATGTATCAATGCAGAGAGATTTAAAAAAGACAATAAAAAAGTGACAATACGAAATGAATATCGCTGATAAATCCAAAGAGAATCACACATAATTCTATAGTTACATTAGAGATAAAAAGATTGTTAGGAATCACATTGGTCCACTATTATCTGCTGACGGTCAACTTGAATATTCAAATGAAGGAAGGTGTAATATCTTAAACAATTATTTTAGCTCAGTATTCGTAAACGAAACACCTCAGAGTGAATTCCAAACTGAAACCTGTGAAAAGTCTGGGGTAAACTTACTCACTACGGTTAATATAACAAAAGAAAAAATTAAAAGGTGTATAGACAAACTCAAAGTTAATAAAACACCAGGGCCTGACGGTTGGCATCCAAGAATTTTAATGGGAATTAAAAATGAGGTTGTTGTTCCGTTAGAAATTATTTTCAAGAAATCCATCATATCCGGAGATGTTCCAAGAGAATGGAAGCTAGCTAACGTTACTCCCATATTAAAAAAAGGTGACAAAAAGAAACCAAATAACTATAGGCCTATAAGTTTGACTTCAATCGTAGGAAAAATAATGGAAACTATCATCAGAGATGCTATCGAACATCATTTAGAAAGTAACCGTTTGATAAATGATAGCCAGCATGGTTTCAGACGGAAACGTTCTTGCGTGACTAACTTACTCGAATTCTACAACACAGTTATCTCGAATTATGACAAAAGAAACAATATAGATTTAATATATCTAGACTTTGCAAAAGCTTTTGATACCGTCCCACACGAAAGACTACTTACTAAATTAGCTTTACATGGAATAAGTGGTAGCCTATTAGGTTGGACTAGTAATTGGTTGAATGGTCGTAAACAGAGAGTTGTTTTAAATGGAAAAACTTCTGGATGGAAAAGTGTTGCAAGTGGAGTTCCTCAGGGTTCCGTTCTTGGGCCACTTCTATTCATAGTATATATAAATGATATAGACCATGGACAAAAATCTACTGTTTCCAAATTTGCTGATGATACAAAACTGTGCGGAGTGGCAAATGATCACTCAAACCAATTAGATATTCAAGATGATTTAGATAAATTACAGCAATGGTCTGAAAAGTGGCTAATGAAATTTAACACAGGTAAATGCAAGGTAATGCACATAGGTAAAAATAACAGTAAGTACGATTACAAGTTATTTTGAAATTCGTTAACAAAAGTGGATAGTGAAAAAGATCTCGGCGTAATTATCAGTAACGACCTCAAATCATCCAAGCAGTGTATTTCAGCCTCTGAGAAAGCAAATAAGATTCTGGGACTGATTGCGGGATCTTTTGATTTCAAAAGTCCATCACTCATTAACAAGCTATATAAATCGTTAGTTCGTCCACATTTGGAATATGCTGTTTCCGTATGGTCACCGAATCTCATTAAAGACATTGACAGACTGGAAAAAGTACAACGGCGAGCCACAAAACTGATTCCAAATATCAAAAATAAATCATACGAAAATCGACTAAAACACATGAATCTGTTTTCCCTAAAAAAGCGTAGACTCAGAGGTGACTTGATACAGGTCTTTAAATTCTTAAAGGAAATTGACAACATCAAAAGTGACAAAATTTTCACATTGAATGAGAATCAGACAAGAAACAATGGTCTCAAACTGTCCGGAAATAGATTCAATTTGGAAGTAGGTAGAAACAACTTTGCCAACCGTGTAGTTAATGAATGGAATAAACTTCCTACACAGGTAGTGCAATGTAGTTCAGTTCGAAGCTTTAAGAATCATTTAGATAAATACCTAAGTAAGATGCTGTAATGATTATAATTTATGTTATATTATTTGTTTTTGTTTTGTTATCATTTGTCTGTCTGATTTTCATTTATTATTAGTTACATGTCAATTTATTATTTACTACTTACCTGTTTGTTTATTATTTAGCTATACCTATGCATTTATTTATGTATTTTATTTGTTATTTACATTATTATATTTTTTATTTATTGTTTTATTATTATGATTTTTTTTTATTATCCGACCTAGATATGGATAAAAAAGTCTCCTGTCGGCATGCTCCGCCTTTGTAATCCTTTATATATATATATATATATATATATATATATATATATATATATATATATATATATATATATATATATACATACATCTCTCCATCACTCATGAACAAGCTATATAAAACGATAGTTCGTCCACATTTGGAATATGCTGTTTCCGTATGGTTGCCGAATCTCATTAAGACATTGACAGATTAGAAAAAGTACAACGGTGACCCACAAAACTGATTCAAATCATCAAAAATAAATCATACGAAAATCGACTAAAATATATAAATCTGTTTTCCCTAAAAAGAAAGAAAGAAAGAAAAACACGTAGACCCAAAGGTGACTTGATACAGGGCTGTAAGATTCTAAAGGGAATTGACAACATCTAGTGACAAAAAAATTTACACTGAATGAGAATAAAACAAGAAACAATGATCTCAAACTTTCAGGAAATAGATTTAATTTGGAAGTGGGTAGAAGCAACTTTACCAACTTGTAGTTAATGAATGAAATAAACCTCCTTCAGAGGCAGTGCAATGTAGTTCAGTTCGAAGCTTTATGAATCATTTAGATAAGGACCTAAGTAGAATACTGTAATGACTATCATTTATTTTTATTTATTTATTTGTTTTGTTATCATTTGTCTGTTTGTTCATTATTATTTAATTGATTCTGATTTATTACTACCTATCTGTCAATTTATTATTATTTACTATTGAATGCATGTTGTTGTGGCAAAGTAGTATAGAGTTGATACTTTAGGGTCTATATGGGGCACTCCTACGGACCAGAGCCACACATCATTTTGTCTGTGATAGAGGAGGACTCTGCTCACAGAGAAATGATAAAACTTTTATTATATTGCTACTGTCCCTCCGTTATACTCTCCTGTACCATTTCTCTGAATATTCATTTCCTTGTTTCGCACACTCTGTGGTGGGGGATAGAATACTACCACCAAGTATTCCCACTTGGATCGTAAGAAGAGAGAAAAACGGTACGGGGATTGGGACTAGGTATCCTTTTCCCTGTAACCCCACAGGGCATAAGAGGGTCTAGGAGTATTCAACCAGTACCCTAAGGTTTGGATCTTTTAATGTGCGTAGATGTAGTACAGATGAGAGTAAAAGGGAAGAGATAGGTAGTATATTTGTGAGAAGAGAGATGGATGAGATGGCTTTGAGTGAAACTAAGATGAGAGGGAGGGGCGAGTGTGAGTTTGGAAGTGTAGTTGGGAAGGTTCTCAGGAATGAAGAAAGGACGAGGGAGAGAAGGGATGGCTATACTAGTAAGTGAAAAGATAGTTAACGTGTAATGGAGTGGAAAGAGGTTTCTTCAAGGTTAATATGAATGAAGGTGAAACTGGGAAAGGAGATGTGGGTCTTTGTAAGTGCATATGGGCCTGGTAATGAGAAGAGTGTAGAAGAAAAGGAGGCTTTTTGGACAGATTAAAATGAGTGCATAGAGGGATTAGGGAGGAACGTCAATGTAGTAGTATTGGGAGACCTTAATGCTAGGGTAGGAAATGAACCAATAGATAGAGTGGTTGTGAAATGTGGAGTTTCAGGAAAGAATCGAAGTGGAGAGTTGATGGTGGAGATGTGTCTAGACAGTAGATGATAGTAAATACAGTGTTTAGGAAGAAAATCAAGCATAAGTACACATGGGAGAGGGTGGTGGATGGAAGGGTGATACATAGCGCATTAATGGACTATATAGTGGTAGATAGGAGTATAGTAGGAAGAGTTTAGGATGTACATGTTCTAAGGGGAGAGAGTGGGGGAATATCAGATCATTTTTTGGTGGAAGGTAAGTTGAGGGTGGAGGATAGATGGAGAAAGAGAAAAAGGACAAAAGGTAGGGAGGTGCTTAGAGTGAACTGCTGAAATGAGAAGGAAATGGAGAAGGAGTACAAGAGGAGGCTGAGAGAGGAGTGGGAAGGAGTGAAAGATAGAGTAGATCTAGGAGGAATGGAAATGTTTCAAGGAGGGAGTCATAAGGTGTGCAAAGATGGTGTGTGGAACGAGAAGGACAGGAGGAAATAGAAGAAAGGGTAGTGAGTGGTGGGATGAGGAAACAAAGAAGGTTGTAGAAGAGAAGAACCAAGCTCTCACATATTGGTTACAAAATAGGACGAGGGAGTCATATGAGAGGTACAAAGAAAAAAGAAGAGAAGTAAAGCACAAGATAAAGGAGGCAAAGAGAAGAGAGGTGTGAAATGGGGTAAGAGTATGACAGCAAATTTTGAAAGTAACAAAAAGATGTTTTGGAAAGAAATTAAGAGAGGAAGAGGAGGCGAAGGTAAAAGGTGCAGATGGAGAGATGATAATGGAAGAGAAGGTATTAAGAGGAAGAGAGGCAGAGTATTTTAGGGAGTTGCTAAATGTAGAGAAGGATAGGGAGGGAAAGGTAGTTTCAGTGGAAAGTGCTAAGAAAATTACCGTTATGG
>NW_027467712.1:1608332-1623332 GCF_046742065.1 Oratosquilla oratoria
GGTTGTTCAACAATTCTTGCAGTTCTAGATCAGCTGTCTGGTCGGTAGCAATGGCAGCATAGTCGATAAAAGACGATGTGACTGCAAAAGTATTGCGAGAAAGGGCATCCGCTGGAGAGTTGTCATTACCTTTGATATACCGGAGGTTCGTGGTCAACTGTGAGATGAAATCAGTGTGACGCAGCTGTCGTGGGGAGCAGGAAGATTTGTTGTTGAGAAACGTGGTAGTGAGGGGTTTGTGGTCGGTGTAAATATGAAATTTACGACCTTCCACAAAGTAGCGAAAATACTTGATCGCTTTGTAGATCACAAGGAGTTCTCTATCATAAGCACTGTATTTAGATTATGCCTTGTTAAATTTCTTAGAGAAAAAGGTGAGGGGTTTTCAACAACCGTAGACGTGCTGCTGAAGGACTGCACCAATGACAATACTGGAAGCATCTGTGGCGATTGAAATGTCGGCGTCCGGTTCTGGGAAGCAGAGTGGTGAAACGTCAGTGAGCGCTTCTTTAGCTGCCGAAAGGGCGTCTTCCGTTTCCGGTGTCCAAATTAAGGTGATGGATTGACCACGTTTACAGCACCTGATCATTGCATAGAGTAGTTGGAGCAATCTCCATTGCTCCAAATGAGGGATGAAACGGTTGTAAAAAATTACCATTCCTAGAAAGTCTGTGTTGGCGCTGCGTGGTAGGCTTCGGGAAACGATGGATAGACTCACATTTGTCTTGGAGGGGAGCGATTCCGTGTGAGGTGACAGTGTGACCAAGGAAGGTGATGGAGGAAACACCAAATACGAATTTGTCAATGTTGATTTGTACTCCGTAGTTAGGCAAACGAATTAGAACTTCTTGTAGGTGTTGTTTGTATGTCACTGGATAAGGACTGGCAATGAGGACATCATCGATATATGCGAAGCAGAAAGGAAGGCCTCACAGGACTTCGTCGATGAAGCGTTGAAAGTTTTGAGCAGCGTTTCTTAATCCAAAGGGCATCCGTACATATTCAAACAAACCAAAAGGGGTGATAATGGCACTTTTCGGGATGTCCGTAGGGTGGACGGGAATCTGGTAAAAGGCTTTCACGAGGTCGATCCTGGAGAAGATACTGCAACCGGAGAGTTGAGAGGAGAACTCCTGGAAGCTGGGAACAGGATACCTGTACTCGACAGTGCGCGAGTTGAGCACGGTAGTCTCCACATAGCCGTAGGTCACCATCCTTCTGAGGGACTATGTGAAGTGCACTGGACAAGTTGCTGGAACTAGGGCGGATGATGCCATGGCGCATAAGTGATTCAAACTCTTGCTTGGCCAGTTTTAAACGCTCAGGAGCTTGTATACGCCTCATATACATGACGAGTAGTATCGCCCAGTCATATCACCCACTCACTCCCTCACTCACTCACCGGATTACCACCAAACACGCCTGGCCGACGATCAGGCGCCTGCTGACCAAACAATTTCCACCACCGCCACGGCCGGGCGACACACACACACGCACACACGAACACACGCGATCACTCAAGTAGCCACACAGTACTAAAACACGTTATTACGTATACTGACGACCCTCCCCTGGATATATATATATATATTTTAGCTGTTAGACTACATTATATAATGTAACCCCAAGATAGTAATAAGAAGAAATATTTGTAATCTTGCTCGCATAAACTCTTAAGCTTATACGAGCGTGGGACCTCAAAAAATGCTGAATCCAAATTTCCGGCCTTTTTAACGAGATGCAGAGAGCTCGAGAGAGATGATACGTATAGAAGAAAAGATAGTGCAAGATAACTAATTGACATTGTGAGGTAGGAGTGTCAAGTGATTGACTTAGTGTAATACTGTGAACCAGCGACCCTTGTTAATAAAGGAAAGGAACTTACAGTGCGTTTGGCGTAGCCGCCCCAAGAGCCGTGATATGTATTTACTCAACACCAGTTGAGGATACAGAGCTAAGCGGCGAGCCTTGGCGTGAGTTGGTGGTCCAGTAGTTTCACTGAAGTGAGAAACGTGATGTTTGACTGGAGTTTCTGCAGAATATGGCTTTGTCAGCGTTAGGAAGGACTTCAGCAAGGAGGAGAACTGGTGATTAGACTGGATGACAGTAATCCGTGTGTTTTTGCTAGATGCATGCTGTGCGCTAGTTTTGATAGAAATGAGTGGGTCAAGCAATTTACGGCCTTTTAAGCCTACCAAGAGGCCATGGTGAGACAGGAAATCAGCACCTATGGTGGGTTGGGAGACATGTCCTACGTAAAAGGTCCACTCGAAGGAATGGAGAAGCTTAAGGTTGAGCTGCATGGTATGGCGCTTGTACACTGGAATCTTAGTACCGTTGAATGCGTAGAGATACAAGATTAGAGGCAGAAACTTTTGACAAGCTCGGGCTGGCAAAACACAGACATTGGAACCAGAGTCGACCAGGAACTTGGTGTTGGAAAGTGGGTCGTATAGATGATGCAACGCGGAGGAGGAGGTACGAGCACTATGAGCCGTTAATGCTTGTTGTTGGGGTTGAAAAGCTTAGTGTAGGTGCATGGTGCTCTACACTTCTTGGCTAAAGTTTCAAACTTCTGATGGTAAAAACATACTGGAGAGTGAGAAGTACGGTTCATAGAGTGTGATCTGCACAGGAAATGGTGTCAAGAAAATGGGTGGGAACGTGAGTAATCGTCAAGCTGTTTCTGCATCTGCTGGACTTCCAGGGAAAGCTAGGAAACAAGATCGGCAATTTGCTTGGCGTCTTGTGCAGCGACGGTCAAGACGGCAGACGATTGTGTTAGTGGAATAATTTCCATAAATTCATCAACAAGGTTGGTTAGTACATCGACGGCAAGGGTGTCCTCAACGGCAAGTAGGCTGCGTTTAGTCGCAGGAGGCAACTGTTGGTAAAACAGTTGCTTGAAGACTTCCTTGTCAAAAGAATCGTACTTATCTGCCAGCAGTGTTTTCATCCGTCGAAATAGATCGGAGGGCCTCTCATTCCCGAGTTCTTCTTTGCTGATGAGCTCTTGGATACGAGCCGCTATAGTATTGTGAAGGCGCGCAAGGACAGCCTTCTTGAGATCTTCATAAGTAGTGTTAGAAGTGACAGCTTGTGCGATGAGGTCAGAGACCTGTGATAACACATCAGGTGGCAGGATAGCAGTTGTATGCGAAAATTTAGTGAGACTAATACTGATCGAAGAGGAAAATTGCATTCCTAGATGAAGAACTGCATGGACGGGTCCTGGGAGCAGAATGCAGGTGCATATATATATATATAAATATATATATATATATATATGTATATATATATGTATATATATGTAAATATATATATATGTATTTATATATATATATATACATATATGTATATATATATATGTATTTATATATATACATATATATATATATATATATATATATATATATATATGTGTGTGTGTGTGTGTGTGTGTGTGTGTGTGTGTGTGTGTGTGTGTGTGTGTGTGTGTGTGTGTGTGTGTGTGTGTGTGTGTGGTCTTTGGATCACGTGTTGGACTCTTGATCGACAGCTATGTCCTTCCCGGAAGAGAGCTCAAACCTCGTATGACCGATCTATGGGTAATACTATGACTTTACACGCACACACACACCCAACTCCCCGCCCACGAGAGTTGGAGTAACGACTCAAAGCGCAGCGACACTAAAATAATTTCAGCCCTGGGCAGGATTCGACCCAGGTACCTCCGGCACCCCCGTACTGACAGTGTGTGTGTGTGTGTGTGTGTGTGTGTGTGTGTGTGTGTGTGTGTGTGTGTGTGTGTGTGTGTGTGTGTGTGTGTGTGTGTGTGCGTGTGTGTGCGTGTGTGTGTGCGTGCGTGCGTGCGTGCGTGTGTGTGTGTGTGTGGTGTGTGTGTGTGTGTGTGTGTGTGTGTGCGTGCGTGCGTGTGTGTGTGTGTGTGTGTGTGTGTGTGTGTGTGTGTGTGTGTGTGTGTGTGTGTGTGTGTGTGTGTGTGTGTGTGTGTGTGTGTGTGTGTGTGTGTGTGTGTCTAGGGAACATATTCCCCATCTCCTCGGAGATGCCTCAATGTGGTGTGGAGGTGAACCCAGGTTTGAAGGACACAGCGAAAAAAACGTTCTTTCGATCCCTGGGGCTAATGGACACACGTGAAGACCCCAACGGCAGGCAGCGAATTCGCAGCCTGGCGGAAGAGGGCAGCGCCAGTCGGGCTGGCGCTACTCAAAGGCGGACCTTAATAGACCAAGATCCCGGCAGCTCGATGCAACTAGCAGCGTGAAGACCGCCTGTCTCATCTCCTCAGAGAGCCGCGGAGGACACCCTGCTGGCCAAGTGTGTGGGCTTCATTGACGCGAGATGCTGTCCACCTTAAACAAATTCCCTAGCGAATGGCTTCGTACCCTCTCCCTCCTTCGAACTCAGCTTTCCTCCGACCATCCTAAGTCCAAGTGGCGATGGCACCGTGGGTAACGGGGGCAGGCTTGGTCAGCTGGAAGCCCCTAGCCCACGACCACACATTGGTGGCGGCTGTGTGATGGTCGCTTCCTGGTGATGTGCGATGACACCAGGTTTCGGCAGCTGCAACCGCGACTGGGCTGGCCTCTTCAGGATTACCGCAGCCCACCCCATATGGGGAAGCCCCTAGAAAAGGTGGGGTAAACATCGGTCATTGCATCAACGTCTGGCTGGTAAACCGCGACCAGCGGACGACCCTTTCTAGCGGACGAAACACAAGATCATCACTTCACTTAGCCTCTTTTAGACAACGACCTCCACTTCGAAGAACCTTAACTCTCGGAATTTGGAATGTTCGAACTCTCGTGGATGTGAAAGACATCGACCATCCTGAGCGTAGAACTGCCCTCGTTTACAATGAGCTGGGCCGTTTGAATATAGATACTGTAGCCTTGAGCGAAACCAGACTGGCAGACGAAGGAAGTCTGAGGGAAGTGGGGCCCAGATACACCATCTTCTGGAAAGGCAAACCCAACACCGAGCCCCGCATTCACGACGTCGGATTTTGCAGTGAATTCCCAACCAGTAGAACAGCATAATCTGACCCCGACAGCACTTAGCGAGTGCCTGATGACTCTTCGCATACCACTTACTCAAAATAGACACCTCACGCTAATCTCAGTCTACGCCCCAACTCTTTGTTGCTGACGACAACATCAAAGACTCGTTTTACAATCTTCTCCTCCAAACAATCAGAAAAGTCCCCAATTCTGACAAACTTATCATTCTCGGGGACTTTAATGCCAGAGTGGGACGAGACCCCAATCTCTGGAGTGACATTATTGGATTTCATGGCACAGGGAATTGCACCGTCAATGGACACCTCCTCTTTGGACTCTGTGCAGAACACGAACTTATAATCACTAACACCCTGTTTCGCCTCCCCACCAGGCACAAGACAACGTGGAGGCACCCGATGTCCAAACATTGGCATACGCTGGACTGTGTCTTCACGAGGACTCGGGACAGGAAGGATGTTCGCATCACACGATCCATACTCGGTGCGGACGATTGCTGGACGAACCATCGTCTGCTGATTTCCCGCCTGGACATCATGATCAGTCGACCTCCGAAACGCCCCACCTCAAGCAAACCACACCCACGCTTCAACTGCACCAAACTTCAACATCCAGAGACAACCAGGAATTTTTAGAAAGCTGTTCACTGTAATCTACACAGCTTCCCTCAGTCAGGAACTACCGAAGCGCACTGGAACACCCTTCGCAATGCCGTAACGAATGCGCCTGAGGAAACCCTTGGGTTCACCAAAAGAAAAAAAATCTCAAGATTGGTTCTCGGAAAACGACGCCGTCATCTCAGCTCCTCAACGAGAAAAGAAAAACACGGCTGACCCAAGATAACCATCCCTCTCAGGAAAACAAAAGGAAACACCTTTCAAAAAAGGCTCGCGAAATACAGAACACCTAGTGGTAAGACAAGGCTAGTGAAAAACAGAACTTCTTTGATCAAAGGGACATGTACCACTTCTATGCTACAACAAAGGAGGTTTTCAGCCCTACCATGTCATCTATAAGCGGGCTAATGGACGAAGATGGCTTTACCGTCCTGAATGATCCCCAAGATATCCTCCGTAGATGGAAAACTCACTTCGAGGACCTCCTGAACGACCACTCTACCACCCCAGAAGAGCTATTCCGCAGGACCACCCAACACCCTATCCTGGACTGGATGTCCGAACCTCCCACCTTTCAGGACCTCTCTAGAACAATCAAGCTCATAAAGCCCGGCAAGACCCCCTGGCCAGACAACATTCCGGTCGAGCTTCTCACCCACGGCAGGCAGGAAGTAAAGACTCGTCTGATGAACCTGCTTCTACGGATTTGGGAGTCTAAAACCGTCCCAGGGAACCTCAAAAATGCCAATATTGTCACCATTTTCAAAAAGGGGACCGTATGAGCTGCGGCAATTACCGCGGGATTTCCCTCCTTAGCATCGTCGGGAAAACTTTCGCCCGCGTCCTCCTCGACAGACTCCTAAAGCTAGCTGAGAAGGTCATACCAGAGTTTCAGTGCGGCTTCAGACCACAACGAGGCACGGTAGACATGATCTGCGCAAGACAACTCCAGGAAAAGAGTCGTAAACAGCAGGAGCCGCTCATGTGTATCTTTGGGACCTGCGTAAGGCATTCGACAAAGTTCCTAAACGGACAATGTTGGGGCGTTCTTGCCCGTTTCGGATGCCCGCCTCACTTTATCTCCTTGGTCCGTGCCTTCCATGAGGGCATGATGGGGAGAGTTCTCAATCAAGGTGCCATCTCAGAGCCATTTGCCATCACCGGCGGCCTCAAGTAAGTGCGCCCTGCCCCCAACGCTGTTTTCCCTATACACCGCCGCCATGATAAATGAGATCCCCCTAAGATGCACCAGCAGTTGACGTCAGCTACCGCCTGGACGGGAGGCTCTTCAAGCTCTCCAGACTACGCTCGACCACCAACACGTCCATCATAAGTGCCAGGGAGCTGCATTACGTGGACGACAATGCCACCCTAAATCGGTCCTCGGAACATCTACAGCAGACAACAGACCTCTACGTACACGCCTACTAGCACTTCGAGATGCAGGTCAATACAGAGAAGACAAACTGGCTCAACTACCTTCCAACCAGGTCACATTTGTAGCCAACGCACAGATCGGTGACCACACAGTTGAGAGCGTGGAAAACTTTACCTACCTAGGGAGCACCCTCTCAAGAACGGTCACGTGTGAAAAGGACATTGAAAAACGAATCAAGGCAGCCTATTCTGCATATGGACATCTCGGTCATCGCGTCTTTACCAACCACGGGCTCATCATGCACACTAAAATCATGGTGTTCCGGGCCGTGGTTCTCTCCACCCTGCTGTACGCGTGCGATATTAAACGCCTCGAGAGTTTCCAACAGTCCAAGCTCCGGCATATCCTCCACATCCACTGGAAGGATTGTATCACCAATAACGAGGCCCTCTCTCGTGCAGCCTATCCTCCAGCACCGCATTCGCTGGGTGGGACACGTCGCTCGGATGGTACACTCTCGCCTTCCTAAAATCATTCTCTTTGGAGCACTGGCCCACGGCAAAAGATCACGTGGAGCCCCTAAACGCCGTTACAAGGACCAACTCAACCTCTCTTTGACACAAGCTGGCATCCCCCAAACTGACTGGGAAGATATGGCTCAGGACCGGGGTGTGTGGAGACAAGCTGTCAAGAGTGGAGTGGAGGGCTTCGAAACTCATCGGAGAGAATGGGATAAACAACGACGCGAGAAGAGGAAAGCAAAGGCGACTCAGCCCTAGCCTCCCCCAACCCTCCCCTGCGATTCATGCCCGCGGCTTTTCCGGCACCGACTGAGGTTGCTCAGCCATATTAGACATCGACACGGAAGAACATCCTGAAGAGAAGGAAACGGGGTCCTACCTTCCTCGGACAACGAGGGGATGCCGACGATATATATATATATATATATATATATATATATATATATATATGTATATATAATATGTGTGTGTGTGTGTGTGTGTGTGTGTGTGTGTGTGTGTGTGTGTGTGTGTGTGTGTGTGTGTGTGTGTGTGTGTGTGTGTCTATATATATATATATATATATATATATATATATATATATATATATATATATATATATATACATGAGTGGTAGGGTGGTGAGTTTAAACGCCAAGAATCCATTGAAGTTTTATTTCTGACGTTTCGCCCAACTAGGACTACTTCTGAAGAAGTCCTAGTTAGACGAAACGTCAGAAATAAAACTTCTACGGATTCTTGGCGTTTAAACTCACCAATATTCCATTCATTCTGTCTTTACACCTCAACATATATATATATATATATATATATATATATATATGTATATATTTGTATATATATGTATACATACATATATATATATATATATATATATATATATATATATATATATATATATATATACAGTATATGTATGTATACATGTATATATATATACAGTATATGTATGTATACATGTATATATATACAGTATATGTATGTATACATGTATATATATATATATATATATATATATATATATACATGTATACATGTATCAACAATGAAATCACCATTTACCACCAGAATCACTTTCACAGCCATTATAAGGAAGAGTGTGATGCCATTAAAGGCATTATTAAAAGAAGAGCCTTCCCCACAGATGCAGACACAACAATCAACATAAGAATTTACTGTAAGCCAAACCTGACTAGGTCCCTAGTTATGAAAAACAACACAACACCAAAAATCCCGAAGGAAGCCTCTACCAATGTAGTCTATAAGTTTTCTTGCCAGGAGGGCCGCTGTGACGGCTCCTTTTCCTACATTGGTAGAACCTCCACCACACTAAGAAGACGCCTCCAATACCACCGAAACCAAGGCTCTATCTTCCAACACTTTGTTGACCACCACGACATGAAGCCACCACTTAACACTTTAATACACAATACAATTATACTCCACAACGAAACAAATTTCAAAAGACTGCAGATTGCTGAAGCTGTTGCGATTACTACTCAACGGCCCTCCATCAATGTACAGCAAGCTGCAGATTTCATCCTCCCTTCAGCCCGCCCCCAGGAACATCATGCCCAACAAAAACAACAAAATCAAGGTGCATCCGAACCCCAACTAGACCAATACCTTCACCAAAACCCTCAGCAGCTTCAAAATTCCCAGCCCACAGGACCCATAACCAGAAGTCGAGCGAGACTTTCCTCCACAAGCTCCGGAACAAGACTGCTGTCCTTCCCTACCTATCCTAGTGACCTCACCCAGGGCCCCCTTCCGACTTCGCCGCATCTCCAAATGACCTCCCCCCAGAGACTCCTGTCGTCCTCGCCTTCCACTAGTGACCTCACCCAGAGATTTCACTTGACATCTCCTCCTTCTAGTGACCTCACCCAGAAACTTCTTTTTTCCAGAGACCCCTCCCAATACCCTTACCATCCTGCTTTTTAACCCATTAAACTCCGATGACAAGATTCCTTGTCATTTGGTCAAATAAAACAAAAAATCATAAAACACCAAAATGTTTGATCAAACACCAGAAAAATATGACGTCAGTCCTCGCTTCGCTCGCAGCGGAGCGAGGACTGATGTCATATTTTTCTGGTGTTTGATCAAACATTTTGGTGTTTTATGATTTTTTGTTTTATTTGACCAAATGACAAGACATCTTGTCATCGGAGTTGAATGGGTTAAGGACTGACAGAGACCATTCACATTGCTCTTCATCTTCGACGATAGCAGACCTAGTTAGCCTTGATATTATAGTTCTTCTCACCCTGAAGAAGCCTCCGTGAGAGGCGAAAAGACTTAAGTTTTCGGTGATTGTGTCAACAGCTTTTGTACTGTTACCATTGGCATTCAGCAGCGCCTTTTACTGCACCCTCTTCTCCATGATTTTGAAATCATGAATGATTATGTTCATACTTTGAACTGTGAAGACAAAAGATTATTCTTCAAACTGAAGAATTTGAACCTCAAGATAGCCAAAGCTATTAGCGCAGTTGATTTTAATCAAAATTGTATATATATATATATATATACATACACATACACACACACACATACATACACACACACACACACACACACACACACACACACACACACACACACACACACAGACACACACACACACAAATATATATATATATATGTACATATATATACATATATATACCCATATACATATATGCACATATATATATACATATACACATATTCCACTACGATCAATAGGTAATGAGAAAATGTCAGGAGAGACATTATCTATTTTCATAACCTTACAAAACTTTGTCTCCTTCAAAATAATTGCCTCTTGCATCTACACACTTTTGCATGCGTCTCTCCCAATCCTGGAAGACTTCCTCAACCTCCTTTTTCAGTAGTCCCTCCAGGTAACTTTCCGATGCCTCTTTCAACTCCTCTGTTAAGTGGAATCTGGTTCCCCTGGGGCTGTTTTTTATGCGTCGGAACACGAAGAAGTCGCAAGGGGCTAGGTCAGGACTGTAGGATGGGTTTTGTACCACTTTCATTCCCCTGTCGGTTATCAAGGTGGTCATCAGCATTGACTTGTGGCATGGGGTATTGTCCTGGTGGAAGCACCACTGACCACTCCTCCACTGGTGAGACCTCTTCTTCCTCATCTTCTCCCTGAACCTTTTTAGAAGAGTAAGGTAATATTCCTTATTGACGGTTTGACCCTGAGGAACCCATTCAACGTGAATGAGCCCCTCGGAGTCAAAGAAAGGAATGACCATGGCCTTCTCTTGCGACCTGTTCGTCTTTGCCTTTTTGTGTCTGGGGGATGGTCACGTGCTTCCACTGAACACTCTAACGTTTGCTCTCAGGGTCGTAGGTGAACACCCAACTATCGTCGCAAGTCACTACCTTATTCAGGAAACCTGAATCAGCCTCTATCATTTCGACAATGTCAGTTCAACATTCCACACAAAACTGCCTCTGGTCGTCGGAGGGGATCTTTGGCACGAACTTGGCATAGACTTTGTGGAGCTTCAGATCTTCGGTCAGAACTGTCTCTACTGTGCCAATACTAGTACCAACAGCTTCAGATATCATCCTCACAGATATTCGACGGTCTTGCATCACTAGCCTTTGCATTTCCTCAATGTTTTCCTTCTTGAGTGCACTTTTCGGTGGTCCAGATCTGGGTTCATCCTCAACTTGTTCAGTGAGGGATATATACAAAGAAAATAGGAAATAAAAAAGAAGAGCATGTGCTTCAAGTAAAGTAATTTTGATAGTTCCTGCGTTCCAACAAGTAGCCGGATCTTAGGACGACGTTGATTGGCTGGGAGTATGAGATCCTGTGCCGTAAGGAAGACGTCTGCAGCTAGGTAAATATGTAGCAGGCATCAGTTGATTAGAATGACATTGTTAATGATGAGTCGTCAGAGATAGTTTTTTTTAAGAAGATTTTCTGTTGGAGTCTAGCATACTTCTGGTAGGAGTGATTTTGTATTTGTTCTTGTTGTGGCGTTGGGTGGCACCGTTTTGGAGATGGAATGAGAGCCATTTTATAGGATTGTAGAGGTCATAACGAGGTCTTGGAGATATAAAACTTTCAAATGTCGCTTGGGTTTCTGTTAAGCCCCCTTGAACCTCTACAGAAAGATATTGTTCGAAAACTTGACAAGTTTCATTAGAAATTCAACAACTCTTCCGTTGCTGTCGAATTCTTCTCTTCATATATATAATTCGATGGGTGAGTTAATGCTGCAACAAGGCCTTTTTATTGGTCTAACACAGCTTTTCATGTCTAAAGTTCTGTCATGAGGCACAAGCTTGAGGCCATACTACACCACAATACGTCCGGTACTCGTTGGGAACTTGAAGTTTCATCTAAACCATGAAAACAAAATTTTTAACATTTGAGAACAACATTCTAAATACAATTTGTGAACCAGTATTTGATACCAGTTCGAGATTATGGAGAAAGAGATTTACACAAGGAGCCCGCCAACATTCACCATATCCTTTGGTGACTGACTACCGAAAGTTATCGAAGATAAGATGTCTGGTGCATACTTTCAAAATATTCTCCGTTAACATGAATTACTGAAAACCCGAGGACGGCCCAGAACACGTTAAAAGGATACTATAAAAGTGGACCCAACCTGGCCGACGATTGTAACAGATGAAGGCGACTAACAGTAGCGGCAAAGGGTCCAAACAGGATTTTCGAACCGGGAGTGCGTGTGTTTGAGTGAATTATGTGCACACTATATATATATATATATATATATATATATATATGTATATATATATATATATATATATATATATATATATGTGTGTGTATGTATATATATATATATATATATATATACATATATATATATATATATTAATAATTTGACATGATTATTTTTATAATATTCCAGTTTGACACCAGATAATTAAATTTATGTAGGTTGGGGGGAGGGCATTTTACTCTTCCATGGTAAACGGAAACTATCGTCTTCACGGGGTTTGCAACCCTCCCCGCGCATCAAGAGATACGGCCCCTTCTCCTACCCTTTTTCAAGGTAACGGTCTCTCTTCAAATGGCTATGGTTATGTCCTCTAAGACTAAAAAATTCGTACGTCTTCGGCCAGAATGAAACCTGGAAGATAAATTAGCGTAATGAAGGGTTACGCAGTCATAAACCCTTTGTCTTATGACAGACCACCAACTGAATGAAAGCATGTGGTACACCGCCTTAGCTTTAGACTCAATCTAGTCTAACATTGATATTCTATGACAAGAAAAAAATCGTGTAAAATTGTAACAAAAACCTTGCGAAGGATCAAAGCTACTACATCTTGTCCAAATGGGTCACTATCACTGTCAAATCGTTCAGCCCATAACGTATGTCACTTTGAGGAAGTTAAGAGGTATCAGCGAAACTTGAGGGAGAAAAAGATTGCATTCCTGTCAACCCCGAAAGAAAAAAAGTGCCTTTGACACTACTTCGTAAAACCGACACAACAAAAATTTCTTTGATCTTGGACTCTCAAAGAGGAGAAAATGGAAAATCCTAACTCAGGCGAGCAATTCTGACTGAAGAATACACCGTTTTCAGTTTGGTGAAAAAAGTATCTTTACCACGATATTGTAAAAGCGGAGGGCCTCTGCTGAAGGGTGAAGGGTTTCTTTTTTAATAAATTACTCGTCATTAAATCGTAAACCTTTTACTCCAAAGTCATCAGGAGAACTTGTTCTTCTTATGATTGAGCAATCTTATTTAACCAAATAGACAAACACTTGGTTGAGTAGAATAACAGTTGACCAAGAACTCTACTCCCTTTCGATTTTTTTGCCTTTCCTTAATAAAATAATGAGATTCTGAACAAAAATCCTGCAACAATAATATCTCTGATTTAGTGACATGCTTTCCAGACTTCATTGAAGCTACGTCTAGACACAGGTTACTTAATTTGAAATATCTTTCCAAGAGAGAAAAAGAAAGAAAGAAAGAAAGAAAGAAAGAAAGAAAGAAAGAAAGAAAGAAAGAAAGAAGGAAAGAAAGAAAGAAAGAAAGAAAGAAAAAAGAAAGAAAGAAAGAAAGGAAGAAAGAAAAAAGAAGAAAGAAAGAAAAAAGAAAGAAAGAAAGGGAGAAAGGAAAAAAGAAGGAAAGAACGAAAGAAAGAAATAAAGAAAGGAAGAAAGAAAGAAAGAAAGAAAGAAAGAAAAAATAGTAGGACGAAAAACAGAGGCTGAAGAAAAAGAGAAAGAAATAATAGAAATAGAGGAGGAAGGAAAAGAAAAACGAAAAATGAAAAAGCAATAAAGAGAAAAAAGAAAAACAGAAAAGAGGAAAAAGGCAGTCAGCGAGAAAGATTAACAAAAAGAAAAACAATAAAGAGAAATAAAGGAAAGAATAAAAAGGAGATGGGAAAGAGAAAGAAAAAGAATAAAAGAAAAAGAGCAAATGAGAGATATATAAAAACAGAGAGAGAGAGAGAGAGAGAGAGAGAGAGAGAGAGAGAGAGAGAGAGAGAGAGAGAGAGAGAGAGAGAGAGAGAGAGAGAGAGAGACAGAGAGAGAAGAGAGAGAGAGAGAGAGAGAGAGAGAGAGAGAGAGAGAGAGAGAGAGAGAGAGAGAGAGAGAGAGAGAGAGAGAGAATGAGTGACAGAGACAGAGACAGCTAGACAGATAGGCAGATAGACAGACAGACAGAATGAAAACGAGAATGAACTTTAACGGAAGTGTGATTAAGAATGAGAATGATACATAGAATAGAACGAAAATGATACTTAGAATGAGAATAATATAAAAATAAGAACGATATTGAGAGCGAGCGTTAATCTGAATGTAGTGGAAAAAGAAATGGGAGAAGGAACAGGAGGGGAAATGGAGTTAGAGGGGGACTTGGGAATAGGTGTGGTACTAAGATTGAATGAGAGTCGGAATGAAAATGTATATGTTAATATAAATATCAATGTGGATGTTAAGTATAATGAGAATAAGAATACGAATGAAAGAGAAAGTTATACTAAAATAAGAATATAAATAAGAATATATAAAAAATAAGAATCAACAAGAGAATGGAATGAGGAAGAGGAGAAACAGAAGGAGGAAAAAATGAAAAAGAAAGAATAGAAAAGAAAACGAGAAAATATACAAAAAGCAAGAAGAGAGAAAGGAATGAAATAAAAGAAAATGGGAAGAAAGTAGGAAAATTGAAACAAACAAAAAAAAGCTAAAGAAATGAAAGAAAAGTCAAATAAAAAGAAACAAAGAGAACTATGGGAAAGAAAAGAAGAGAAAATGTGACAAAAGAGACACAGGAGGTATACGAGAAAGTAGGGAAGATAAAGAAACAGGTAAAAAAAAATTGAGAAAGGAAAAAGTAGAGAATAAAAAGATAAGAGTGGAAAAGAAAGAAAAAAGGAGAAAAAAGCGAAAGAGGTGAAAGAAGAAGAAGAAGAAAAAAAAAAGCAACTTGAAAAGGAAACGAATGAAGTGAAAA
>NW_027467712.1:1640832-1648332 GCF_046742065.1 Oratosquilla oratoria
ACGCTGCACGAAGCACTCACCCGAATCAAGAATAAGGTAAGCAAATTGAACCAGCCCCTGGCGATGTACAACATCAGTTGCTCCGATTGCACAGCACGCTATTTGGATGAAACAGGCAAACAGACTAGCACAACACTACAAGAACACCAAATGGTAGTAAACATAAAAGACCAGAGTTCGGCGGTGTACAAGCATACTGAACAGCACCAACACTAGTTTGACTGGCAAGGTGCAAAGGTACTCTACAATAACAACAGGAAATGTGGCAGATTGTTCTTGGAGGCTTGGGCCACTAAGATAGCATAAATAGGTCTATCACACACAATCCTATCTATGCGGGTGCAAGGGAGAGGTGGAAAAAGACAGCGGAAAGAGGCGGGATGTAAATGTCTTTCCCTCCCCTTTCCTCTTCTCCCCCTCCACCACCACCACACACTCTCACCGAGCACGGGTTACTACGTCCCTCTCCTATGGACGTAGTCACTCGTATATTTACACCATGTTATTTCTGTATTCCATTGTAACCCCTAAGGACGAGTCCCGGGCAGGACCCAAAGAGTCGTGAATATATTATCTACTTCTGAATCTGGTGTTTCTACGTTTCCACCATTATGGTTCCTGGACTCCATATTTTTTCGTACACACACACACACACGCACGCACACACACACACACACACACACACACACACACACACACACACACACACACACACACACACACACACACACACACACACACACACACACACACACACACACACACACACACACAACACACACACACACACAACACACACACACACAACACACACACACACACAACACACACACACACACACACACACACACACACACCCACACACACACACACACACACACACACACACACACACACACACACATACACATATATATATATATATATATATATATATATATATATATATATATATGTGTGTGTGTGTGTGTGTGTGTGTGTGTGTACATATATATACATACATGCATACATACATATATACATATATATATATATATATACATATATATGTATATATACATACATACATACATATATATATATATATATATATATATATATATATATATGTATATGTATATATATATATATATAAACTGGAACTATACCGGCACTCCTCCAGTCCTCCGGCACTCTACCCTCTCTTAGACAAACACTAAATAACCTCACCAGCTAGTTCTCCATCACTGTACCTCCTTTTATCAGACATTCTGCATGACATACATTCAGACCATGTTCCTTACCTGCTCTCATCATCTTAACAGCTGCCTTCCTTTCATCCTTTTATATTTCTCCTCCATTTTCCTCACTCATTATGGTTATTTGCTTAGCGCTTCCTACTGGAACTACCCTTCCCTCCCTATCCTCCTTCACATTTAGCAACTCACTAAAATACTCTGCCCATCTTCTTCTTACTCCCTTTATCATCTCTCCATCTGCACCTTTTACCTTTTCTTCTCTACTTGATACGCCCCCTCTTCCTCTTTTAATTTCTTTCTAAAACATCTTTCTATTATCTTCAAAATTTTCTGTCATACTCTTACCCCATCTCACATCTGCTCTCCTCTCTGCCTCCTTATTCTTATGCTTTACCTCTCTTTTTTTTTGTACCTCTCAAATGATTGCCTCGTCCTATTTTGTAACCAATCTGTGAAAGCTTACATCTTCTCTTCTACAACCTTCTTTGCTTCCTCATCCCACCATTCACTACCCTTCCTTCTATTTCCTCCCGTCCTCCTTGTTCCACACACCATCTTTGCACAACTTATGACTCCCTCATTGAACCATCCCCATTCCTCCTCCACTCCTAGTTCTACTCTATCCTTCACTCCCTCCCACTCCTCTCTCGGCTTCTTCTTGTACTCTTTCTACTTTTTTTTACTCATTTAAGCAGTTCACTCTAAGCATCTCCCTACCTTTTGTCCTTTTCCTTTTCCTCCATCTATCCTCCACTCTCAACTTACCTTCCACCAAAAAATCATATGATATTCCCCCACCCTCTCCCCTTAAAATATGTACATCCTTAACTCTTCCTATTACACTCTCATCTACTACTACAAACTGCATTAACGCTCTGTCTATCACCCTTCCGTTCACCACCCCCTCCCATGTGTACTTATGCTTGACTTTCTTCCTAAATACTGCATTTGCTATCATAAACTCTCTTTCTAGACACCTCTCCACAAATCAACTCTCCACTACGATTCCTTCCTGGAACTCCATATTTCCCAACCACTCCATTCATTGGTCCATTTCATACCCTAGCATTAAGGTCTTCCAATAGTAATACATTGGCGCTTCTCCCTAATCCCTCTATGCACTCATTTGAATCTATCCAAAAAGCCTTCCTTTCTTCTACACTGTTCTCACTACCAGGCCCATATGCGCTTACAAAAACCCACATCACCTTTCCCATTTTCACCTTCATCCACATTAACCTTGAAAAAAACTCCTTATTTTATATATATATATTTATATATATATATATATATATATATATATATATATATATATATATATACAGTATATATATATAATATATATATATATATATATGTATATATATATTTGTGTATATATTCATATATATATACATATATTACAAAGGATTACAAAGGCGGAGCATGCCGACAGGAGACCTTTTGATCCATATCTAGGTCGGATGCAAAAAAAAAAAAATCATATTAATAATAAATTAAAACTATAATAATGTAAATAACAAATAAAATACATAAATAAATGCATAGGTATAGTTGAATAACAAACAAACTGGTAAATAGTAAATGATAATAAATTGACATATAACTAATAATA
The DNA here is from genome assembly GCF_046742065.1 of Oratosquilla oratoria. NCBI lineage: Eukaryota > Metazoa > Arthropoda > Malacostraca > Stomatopoda > Squillidae > Oratosquilla > Oratosquilla oratoria. The sequence goes on from NW_027467712.1 coordinate 1,643,686, forward strand.
AATGAAAATCAGACAGACAAATTATAACAAAACAAAAACAAATAATATAACATAAATTATAATCATTACAGCATCTTACTTAGGTATTTATCTAGATGATTCTTAAAGCTTCGAACTGAACTACATTGCACTACCTGTGCAGGAAGTTTATTCCATTCATTAACTACACGGTTGGCAAAGTTGTTTCTACCTACTTCCAAATATATATATATATATATATATATGTGTGTGTGTGTGTGTGTGTGTGTGTGTGTGTGTGTGTGTGTGTGTGTGTGTGTGTGTGTGTGTGTGTGTGTGTGTGTGTGTGTGTGTGTGTGTGTGTGTGTGTGTGTGTGTGTGTGTGTGTGTGTGTGTGTGTGTGTGTGTGTGTGTGTGTGTGTGTGTGTGTGTGTGTGTGTGTGTGTGTGTGTGTGTGTGTGTGTATGTATATGTGTGTGTGTGTGTGTGTGTGTGTGTGTGTGTGTGTGTGTGTGTGTGTGTGTGTGTGTGTGTGTGTGTGTGTGTGTGTGTGTGTGTGTGTGTGTGTGTGTGTGTGTGTGTGTGTGTGTGTGTGTGTGTGTGTGTGTGTGTGTGTGTGTGTGTGTGTGTGTGTGTGTGTGTGTGTGTGTGTGTGTGTGTGTAACTATTTGTATTTACCTAATCCTAGTGCACTGGAAAGAATCAAAGCTCGTGGGAACTCTCTCTAACATTTCAATGATCATTCATAGCTTTAAGATAAGGTATAATGTAATTTGAGCTGTGTGTAGGAGGAAGAAGAAGAAGGAGGAAGGAGGGAGCTGGAGCCAGGACGAAGAAGGAGGAAAGAAGAAAATACCTGAAACTACTGTAGGTCTTCTTATATACCCTTTGTTTTGTCTCCTAGGACAATGTGAGATCTCGCTTTTACATATAATATTATGACGTCAGCACTTCCGTGTGTGACCTCATAGCCCACTTGAAGGTCTTTCTCCTCTTTACTTCTTCTCTCCTTCCTACCCCTTTCCCTCGTCTTTCCCCGCCTTCCTGTTTATCTTTCTCTCCTCCTTAACTTCCTCCTTTCCCTCCTCCCCTCTTACCCCTCTTCCATTTCCTTCTACTCATCCTCTTTCCCCTCCCTCTCCGCTTCCATTTCCTCTCCTCTATTTCCCCCTACACTTCCTTCCCCATTCTACTCTTCCAACTCCTGTTTTCCCACCTCCTTCTCCTCCTCCTACTCTCTCTACGTTTGTTCCCCTTTCCCTTCTCCATTCCTCCCTCACTCCCATACCCCTGGTCCCCTATCTGCTCTCTATCTCCTTCACCCCCTTCCCTCCTCTCCGTTCCCCTACTTATACGCGGATTCTCTAAGATATGACGTAAAGAATTGGTAATCACGCCCACGGCACGTTTACTACTGCCAGCGCTCAGAGCACACCAGGTCACAATGCCGATAACCGGAAGTCACACGCCCTGGACGGGGTTAGACATGCCCAAACCCAGATCACTGTGGAAACTACGGCCAAAAATCACTCAAGATCCACTTAGCATTGCACAGTAGGCCATTATGAACAAGAAATCCTCTATCTTCGAGACTCGAAACATATCCGCTTCGGAGAAGCGAAATCAAGCAAGACCTTTAACCTAGACCCACGTGCGAGGAAGTACTATGATCCATAAGATCATAATGGAGGAGACTACAAGAGACCATAAGGTCCACACTTGGCAGTTCCACGTCCCGTACCACATGTCCTCCGTATCGATAAAATCACCTATTCTTCTCTTAAAGAAATACATTGTTTGAGTGATTACTAAATCTATTCAATTCCTTAACCACTCTGTTGGTACACCAGTTCTTGCCTAGTTTCCTCATAAACTTAAAATTTTCCAATTTAATTCCATTACTATGCGTCCTGCCATGCTGTCTTAATATGATGATCTTGTTTGCATCACCCTCTTGACCCATTCTAATACTTGTTAGATCACCCCGAACTCTTCATCTATCCAGAGAAAGTAAGTTATGGTTGCTAAAAGTGTTATCACATTGAACTAATTTTCCTCCGACTGTTGGACCAGATTTGCAGCCCTCAGCTTTCGGGAAGGAATGTGATATGCCGGAGGAAAATAATTTTCCTCCAGGATATCAAATGACGTTCTATGTAAATTGTTGAGAAAATAGAATACAGTAGTTTGCTATAGTAATTCTACGGCGGAAAAAGTTATGGAAGTGGGTGATACCACCGATTTATTGGAGATTCGAGGAAAAATAGCCAAGTGTAACAACGCTTTAAATCTGTCTTCGTATAGTAAATTTCTAATCCCACAACCCTACACTTCCTCCAGTACACCATACTCTTCTACTAGAACCCCCTTTACCCCTCCCAACCCCAACACTCTCATTTTTCTTCTTGGCGCTCCAAAAAAGACCCAATTCCTCAACAGAAACACTAGAATAAATGACCAAATATATCAGAGCCACCACAAGAGTTATCTTTCCACCTCAAAAATGATTCCCCCCCTACCAGAAAATAAATAAATTAAGGTAAACTAAGTATATAGCACCGACTCTCCATACCTCTCGGGGGTCCCCGTCGAAATACAACCTAGACATACACACTCTATACAATAAAAAAAAAAAAAAGCTAAGTCTCCCAGAACTCCCACTTTCAATGAGAGTGGAAGGAGGAGGGGGTGAGGAAAACAAGGATGAGGGAGAGGGAGTAAAAATAATAGGAAGATGAGGAGAAGGAGGAGGAGGAGGAGGAGGAGGAGGAGGAGGAGGAGGAGGGTAAGGTGTAGAAGGAGGAGGAGGAAGAGGGGGAGGAAGAGGAGGAGGAAGAGGAGGGGGCGAGAAAATAGAACAATTAGGGATGAGGTTGGAGGAGGACTGAGAGGAGGAGGGAAGAGGAGGAGGAGGAGAAGGGAAAGGAGTAAGTAGAAAAAAGTGAAGAGGGAGGGGAAGAGGGAGGGGAAAAGGGAGGGGAAGAGGATAGGGAAGAGAGGGGAACAGGATGGGAAAGAAGAAGATAAGTACGAACAGGAGGGGCTGTGGAGTAAAAGGGAAAGAATGAGGGAGGAGGAGAATAAAGGAGGATGAGCAGGAGGAGGGGGAGGTAGAGGGGGTAGAAAGAGGAGATGGAGAGCAGGAAGGAAGTGAGGGAGAAGGTGGAAGGAGGAAAAAGAAGAGGGAGAGGAAGAGGAGTAGAGATAAGAGGAGGAGAGACAGAGGAGGGGAAAAACGATGATGGAGGAAGAAAAAGAAAAAGAAGGAGGGGAGGGGGAGGAAAGAGGAGGAGGAGAAGGAGGAGACGAGGAGGAGGGGAGCAGGAGGAGAAGGAAGAGGAGGGGAAGTGGAGGATGAGAAGGTAGGCAAAGAGGAAGAGGAGGAATTGAAAGAGGAGTAGAGGAAAGGGCTAAGAAAGAATAGCAGAGTTTGTAGGGTTATGGAAAGCAAGGGCCCCACTTCGACTAGACTAACTATGACGTCACACATTTGAATGATGACGTCATTGTATTGAGGGTGAGTTCTCAGTGTGCCCCGTGAGATGGCACATGGAAGTGCAGTTTCCGGTACCTTTGCTTTCTTCATTTCCACCTTCGTTAGCCCTTTTGTACCTCTATTCGTTTCCCTCTTCATCTCCCCTCTTCGTCTTCCCCCTTTTACTCCTCCCCCCTCCTTCTCCTCCCCTATTCCCTTATACTTTCACACTTCTCCTCTGACTTCTCCCTTATGCCCATTCTCTTTTCTCCTCTCTCTTCCCTAACTCATTCCTACTAGTCTTTCTCCTTAAGCCCCTTCCTTCTTGTGTCTTCCTCCCCTTTTTTCCCTACCAGCCTTCCTTCTTGAGTCCTTCTCCTTCCTTTTCCACTTTGTTTTACCCAGCCTCCTCTCATACTCCACTCCCACACCTGCTCCTGCTTCTCTTTCTTCTCACTATCCTCCTATTCCTCTTTTCTTCTCCTTGCCCATCTTCCAACCTTATTCCTGCTAACTCGTCCCGCCTTTTACTCTCCTCATACTCACCCTCCTCTCCTCTTCCACTTCCACTCTTCTCCTCCCCCTCCTCCTCACACCTTCCACCTCCAACCTCGCTTCTCCTCACAAATTATACATAAATCGGGTAATATGAGCTATGGAGCTCTCATCCGGGAAGGTAATAGCAGTCGATCACGGGTCCAGTACGTAATTAAGACCACGGTATATCATCATCACACACACACAAGACAATGATCATGTTATGTTGAAATAGAGCCATAGATATTTGGTTTCACTGAAAAGTCCGTGGCTCCAGGTCTGGTGGCCTACTCGAGTTCGATTTGAAAGTGAAAATGTGCAACAAATAAAGCTATGCTTAATGAGGCCACAGCCTTTTCGATGCCAAACAAGGGTCAGAATAACGTACGAAACCATAGAAGTTAACCACACTCTTCATATCAATAGTTGTGGCCATGTTATTGATATTCAAGCTTAAAACAAATAGATAAATAAACAGGATCAGAAATTTAGTATTATGTAGTTGGCAATGGTCAAACAATCTACAGCATAATATGCCCAGAGACTATTTACTGCAGGACAAAAATTAAAATGGTAATAGGATAAAAGCTCATGTGAGATACACGCACAAACATAAATATGTGATATAAAGAGCAGCACATTTACAAAGGATTACAAAGGATTATAAAGGCGGAGCA
>NW_027467712.1:1665832-1668332 GCF_046742065.1 Oratosquilla oratoria
ATATATATATATATGTGTGTGTGTGTGTGTGTGTGTGTGTGTGTGTGTGTGTGTGTGTGTGTGTGTGTGTGTGTGTGTGTGTGTGTGTAGGGAATCTGTTTGGGTAGAGATTAAAGGCAAGAATAAGAAAGTTATTATTGACGTCTTGTACAGACCTCCTAACTTCAGCATTGAACAGACTGATCCCCTGTTTCATGAAATTCGCAGAGCTTCCCAGTACAAAAACGTGATCATGGGATATTTTAATCATAGAAACATTGACTGGGAAACTTTAATAGAAGAACAGGAAACTAAGAATTTCCTAGATATGGTGCAGGATAATTTCCTAAAACGAATGATTACCGACCCTACGAGGGGAGAAAATACTCTGGACTTACAGTACTTCTAACTAATAATGAGCACCTAATGAGTAACGTGAAAGTAGGAGATAGTCTAGGCTCTGGCGATCATCAAGAAATAAGATTTAATATTATTTGGGAAGAATTAGAAAGTACGAATAACGTTCAAGTACCAGAGTTCAGGTGAGCAAAGTTTGAAAATATAAAAACCTATTTGAAATTGAATATGAAATGTCATACGGACGTTACGGACGTTTCGGACATTGTCAGAGCGGTCAGGTCTCGGTACATGACCAGGGGTCAGGTCATGACAAGGGGTACGGTCACGGAGGGTAATATGCATACCTTGGATCAGGTGAGTTGGGTTCGAAGGCTCAACAGACAGGTTAGCGATTTGCATGAAACTTATAGCAATCTAACTGATTTAATTATTATTAATGCACAAAATACATTATCCCCCTGAGGCCAATACGGAAAAATAGTAATACTCCCAAATGGATGACGAGCAGATTAAAACATGAGATCGGAATGAAAAGAGGAATTTATGTAATAATAAAAAACAGGGAAACACATCTTAGATCAAGATATAACGAAATGGCAAAGCTGGTTAAAAAGAATACACGTACAGCGAAACGTAATTATGAAATAAAGGTTGCCAGTCAAGCAAAATCCAACCCAAAGGGTTTCTTTCGTCTCTATAGAATAAAAAATAAAGAGAGGGTAGGGCCAATTAATTAAAAACAATGAAAATATCATAATAGAATCGGAGGAAAAAATGAGTGAGGAGTCTACCAATTGTTTTCTCTCGGTGTTTACTAATGAAAGTTTAGATAAAATACCTGACTGCGATCCGATTTTCAGTGGGGATGAAGAAAGTAGTCTATCTGATATCAGCATTAACAAAGTAGAGGTAGTCAAGCATAATGAAAGACATAAAGCTACAAAATCCCTGGGTCCAGACGAAATTTTTCCGAGAATACTTAAGGAGTGTATATTTGAAATCTGCGACCAGTTAACTGAAATATTTAATAGGTCGGTAGACACTGATTTTGTGCCTATTGCTTGGAGGCAGGCAAACGTTGTTCCTATTTTTAAGAAGGGAGATAGATCGTCTATATGCAACTACAGGCCAATCAGTTTGACACCGGTTATAGAAAAAATGCTTGAATCAATAATGGTAAATAGACTCAGAGAATACATCGAAAAACAATTTAATTCGTGATACAGAGATTAGTGTCTCCAAGGGTATGTCATGTGTGACTAATCTTCTATCCTTTTACACTAAAGTATATAAGGTGGCAGATAACAATGATAATTACGATATTATTTACCTTGACTTTAGTAATGCGTTCGACAAGGTGCCACACCAGAGACTACTAAATAAAATTAAAGCCCATGGCAGAGGAGGAAAAGTGTTAGAATGGATTAGAGATTGGATTAGTAACAAAAAACAGCAAGTCACCATAAATGGAGTAAAATCTAAATGATGCAATGTTACTAGTGGGGTCCCCCAGGGCTTGGTTTTGGGTCCCTTGTTGTTCATTATGTACATAAACGACTTAGACGATGGGATAAATAATGATGTTAGTAAGTTTGCAGACGACACTAAAATAAGACGCCTAATTAGTTCAGGAGACGACGCAGAGATTCTGCAGGATGATCTTAACAAATTGTTCAGATGGTCGGTGAAATAGTAAATGAACTTCAATATCTAAGTGTAGCGTCTTTAACGTAGTGCTACGCAACTCCAAAAATAGATACACCTTAGATAACACGCTTTTAGAGAAAACTAAATACGAGAGATACTTGGGAGTTCTAATGAATCCGGACCTTAAAAACTAGGAAACAGTGCATTAGCGCCAGGAATAAAGCTAACATATCTTTAGGCTTCATTGCTAGGCCGGTAACGAATAGAAGTACAGAGGTAATTATCAAGCTCGATCTAACGATAGTTAGACCCATCCTTGACTATGCGGTACAGTTTTGGTCTCCGTCCCACAGAATGGACATCAATTCACTAGAATCAGTACAGAAAAAAATGACCAAAAAGATGTATGGACTCAAAAATTTGCCTTACGAAGAGAGCCTTAGGCACCTTAACTTACACTCTCTGGAAAGACGCACAGTGCTGGGTGATCTAAAAGAGGTGTTCAAGTGAATCA
>NW_027467712.1:1673332-1675832 GCF_046742065.1 Oratosquilla oratoria
CTATCCCATCCTCTGATCTCAACAAAATAACTACACCCGCTCCATCCCGTCCCAGATCCCGTCTAAAATCTTATATTCCTCCCTGTCTCCGGCCCCCGTCTCCATCGCCTTGTATTACGACGGGGGAGGGAGACAAATGGGAAGCAACGAGACTAGAAGAGACGCGGGGTTCTAGTGAAGAGGGATGAGTCCGGTTTAAGGAGGAGTAGAAGGAAGAGGAGTAGGAGAAAGAGGAGTAGGAGGAAGACGAGAGAGGGTAGGAGAACGAAGATGAGGACTAGGACGTAGGCGAGGATGAGAAAGAAGGGATAAAGAAAGTTAGGAGTAAAAAGAAGGGAAAAGGCGAAAGGAAAAGGAGGAGAAAGATGAGAAGGGGGAGGAAGAAGAGAAGAATGAAGAGGAGGAGGAGAAGAAGGAAGAGAAGGTGGAGGGAAATAGGAAAATGAAGTGGAGGAGGAGAAGTAGGAAGAGGAAGTAGAGGAAAATAAGGAAGTGGAGAAAAAGAAAGAGGAGGGATAATATCAGAAAATAAAGAGGAGAAGGCGGAGAAAGGGGAGGGGGAATATATGGAGGTGGAAGAGGAGCGGGAGAAGGAAAAGAAGAAGGAGAAAGAGGAAAGCGAAGAGGAGAAGGAAAAGAAAAAAGAAGAGGAAGACAAAAAAGAGGGAAGAACGAGGAGGAAGAGGGAAGGGGAAGGAGAAAGAGGAGTGGGCGAAGAAGAGGATAATTAGGAGGAAGAGGAAGAAAAAGGGAAGAGGAGGAAAAGGGATGAAGAGGAAAAGGGAGGAGGAGGAATAGGGAGGAGGAGGAATAGGGAGGAGGAGGAAAAGGAAAAAGGGTGGAGGAGGAGGAAGAGGAAAAAAGGTAAGGGATAGGGATAAAGGAGAGGAGGAGAAGGAATAGAAACAGGGGTAAGAGAAAATAGAAGAGGATAAGGAGGAATACAAAGAAGAGAGAAGGAGGAAGAGAAGGAGATGAAAGAAGAGGAGAAAAAAGAGAATAGGAGAAAAAGGGTGAAGAGGAGAGGAGGGGGTTGGGGAATAAGTGGGGACGAAAAAAAAAAAAAGAGGAATAAGAGAGGACAGGAGAAAGAGGTGAGGTGGAGAAAATACGAAGGAGAAGAAGAGAGAAGATGGTGAAGAGGAGGTAAAAGGAGTAGAAGGAGGAGAAGGAGAATGAAGGTGAATAGGAAATGGAGTATAAAAATGAAAAAAGAGAGGGAGAAGATTTCGAGGAAGAAGCGAAGGAGGAATAAAGAAACGAGGAGGAGGAAGGGAGAAGAAAAAAAGGGATGGAGGAAGGGAAGGAGGAAGAGGAGAAGGCAGGTAAGAAGAGAGGATGATAAAAGGATGAGAGGGAGGAAGTGGAGAAAGTGGAGGATGAGGAGTTAGAGGAGGAAGAGGAGAATAGGAAGGAAAAGGAAGAGGAGGAAGTGGAAGATGAGAGAAAGAGGAAGATGAGGAGTCAGAGGAGGAAGAGGAGAATAGGAAGGAAAAGGAAGAGGAAGAGAAAGATATTAGTATGAAGTAAAACTGGAAATACTGAATAACGAGTAAAAGGAAAGCTAGTATGTGAAAGCCTATGGTGGAGGAGAGAGAGGAGGAATAAGTAAGTGGGGAAAAATGGGATAGAGGGAGACGAGAGAGGCAGGAGGGAGGAGAGGGGAAAAGAAAGAAAAGGAAGGGAGAAGGAAGGAAGGAAACCTGAGAAGGGAGAAGGAAAGAGGATAAAGAAGATGAAAGAGAAGGAAAAGAGGAGGAAGGAGGAGGACGAGGGAAGAGAGATGAGAAAGAGAGGATGGAAAAGGAGAATAGGGGAGAAAAGAGAGAAAATAGGTGAAGGAAAAGGCAGGAGGAGGGAAAAAGAGAGAAGAGGAACGGTGAGAAAGGACTGAGTAAAGGCGCGAGGATGAGAAGGGAAGGTAAGAGAATAGAGGACAGTAAAAAATTGGTGCAATAGTAGGGAGAAGGAAGGAAGAGGAGGAAAGAGGAGAGAAGAGGAGAGAGGGATAGGGAAGAGTAGGAAGGAGTAGGGAGGAGTAGGGAGGAGTGGGGAGGAGTAGGGAGGAGTAGAGAGAGGGAGGAGGGAGACGGAGGGAGGGGAGAGGAAGGGGGAGCAGGAGGGAGGAGGAGGGAGGAGGGAGGAGGAGCGAGGAGGAAAGAGGAGGAGGAAGGAGGAAGGAGGAAGAGGGAGGAGGAGGTAGGAGGTGGAGGGAGGAGAAGGCAAGAAGGGGAGGGGAAGGGAGGAAAAGGGAGGAGGGGAAGAAGGGGATGACGGGGGAGACGGGGGAGGAGGAGAAGGGGAGAAAGAACGAGGGGGAGGATGGGGAGAAGAGGAGGAGAAGGAAGGAGTAGGGAGGAGAGGAGGAAGGGGAGGCTGGAGAAAAGAGGTAGGGAGGAGGAGGAAGAGGAGGAGGAGGAGGAGGAGGAGGAAGGAGGAGGATGGAGGAAGATGGATGAGGGAGGAGGAAGGGGGAGGAAGAAGGAGGAAGGAAGAAGGA
>NW_027467712.1:1688332-1693332 GCF_046742065.1 Oratosquilla oratoria
TTTTGTGTTTATATACTATTAGTGTTGGTCTGATATTTCATTTTTGAGGCTTCTGATTGGCTAGTGGGCTGGACTGGGACTCCCGAACTATTCTACTTCCTGATTGGTCCCAGTCCAGCCCACTAGCCAAACAGAAGCCTCAAAAATGAAATATCAGACCAACACTCATAGTATATAAACACAAAAATTCAATCAGTTTTTTCACTTTGGTAAAGCCATGCCCAAAGTAACTTACAAAACAATGTCATATGGTGACATTATAAGACAACTTCCCGTGGAAGAAAAAAAGATTCTCAGAGAAAGAGAAAAGGCAGATTAAAAAAACTCTGCAATAATAATCTTGCCATTAAATTTAACCAAACATTCTTGAGAGAAAATCTCCTGCCCATATATACAATGAATATATATATATATATATATATATATATATATATATATATATATATATATATATATATGTACACACACACATACACACACACACACACACACACACACACACACACACACACACACACACACACACACACACACACACACACACACACAGAGAAAACCGCAGAGGCGGTGGTGTGGCATTGTATTGTCGAGCTGACCTCAACCCCTTACACCTTAGGGTTGACATACCAGAGGGAGTCGAGGCTTTATGGGTCAAACTCACCCCCGCTTCCATCCCCGCCACACCGCCTCTATTATAATGTGCGTCATATACCACCCTCCTCGTGCCAACACTGCCCTTCTCCTCAACGATCACATCATTGAAACTGCTGACTCCCTCCGCTTAAGGTTTCCTGCTGCCAAATTAGTTGTGTGCGGGGACTTTAATCGTCTGGACACTAGTGATATTTTACACCATTTAAATCTCAAGCAGGTAGTGACCTTTCCCACCCACGACCAAACAACCCTTGACCTAATTATGACTGACATGGCGCAGCTGTACTCTACCCCCAGACCTCTCCCCCCCATCGGTAAGAGCACGCACCTCACCATCCAATGGTCCCCAGCCCCTAGTGCAGCCATTCACAGGATTAAAGTAACCAGACAGCACCGCCCTATGCCTGATTCCGCCATGAGGGAATTTGGCAGGTGGATAGTGGAACATCCCTGGCCAGAGGTTCTCAACGTTGAAGACGTGGAGACCAAGTGGACAAATTACTCCACCACCACAATTGAGGCCTTTCACCACTTCTTCCCTGTAAAGGATTTCTCTGTCCATCACTCTGACGCTCCTTGGATGACACCACATATCAAACGTCTCATCAAACAACGCAACAAGGCATTTTACACTGACCGAGCCCAGTTCAGGTTCCTGAGGAATAAGGTCATCAGAGAGATCATTACCGCCAAATCCTCTTACTACCCAAACAAATTGCAACACCTCAAACAGCAACGCAATAACACTCAGTGGTTCAGCAAGATCAGGGCTCTCTGTGGCCTGCAGGGTAACAAGACCCCCCACCTCCCTTGCATCTCGCACCTGTCACCTGACCTAGCAGCCCAGGAGATCAACTCCCACTTCGCCTCTATCTGTCAGACATTACCCCCTCTCGACCCTTCCCGCCTACCTGCCTACCTCCCTTCCCCCTCACCCCCCATTCAAGTTCAAGTTTCCGACGTAGCTACTAAGCTGGGTAAACTCAAACAAAATAGATCCACAACCCCCTCTGACCTTCCTATTAAAATCTACAAGGAATTTGCCCCTGAACTTGCCCTCCCACTCTCCTCCATAATTAATGCCTCTTTAAGCCAAAACACCTGCCCCAGCGACTGGAAAATATCATATGTTACTCCCATCCCCAAAACCCTCAGCCCACAATCACTAAGTGACCTTAGGCCCATCGCCATCACCCCTATCCCAAGCCTTATATGTGAAGATTTGGTTTTTAACTCCGTTTACAGCAACATAAAACACTCAATAGATGCACAACAATTTGGCAACATGAAATCCTCCTCTACCACTCACTGTCTCATTGACCTACTCAACTTCCTTCACAGCAACCTTGACAAGCGTAACACATCCCTAGCTGTTACCTTTGTAGACTTCAGGAAGGCCTTTGACCTTGTTGACCACAATGTTGTTCTCTCCAAAGCCATCCAACTGGGGATCCAGCCCCACCTAATAGCATGGCTGGCAGATTTCCTCACCGGACGACGGCAGGCGGTCAGGTACCAAGGGTCAACTTCCCCCCTCCTCCCTTTAACTTGTGGGGTCCCCCAGGGTACCAAAATGGGTCCCCTATGCTTCCTCATCCTTATCAACGACGCCCTCATGGACACTCCTCACAGATGGAAGTACGTGGATGACAGCACCGTAGGCATCCCCATCAACACCAGGCGGCCTGATTACGCACCACTACAAAACACCCTGAACAAGCTCATGATGTGGACGGAAAACAACAACGTCACAATCAACACCAACAAGACCGTAGTGATGCACTTTTGTACCTCCACCCAAGCAGTACCTCCCCCACAACTTTCATTGGGCCCCCACCCCCTCCAATTGGTGCAATCCACCAAGATCTTGGGCATCACACTCGATGCTCAATTAAACTGGAACCAACATATCACCAATATAGTCAGGACAGCGTCTTACAAACTGTATATGCTGAGTAGGTTAAAATCACTAGGAACACCTACATCTGAGCTACAGGAGGTCTACAAAACTTTCATACTCCCCACCCTCATGTACGCCTCACCAGCCTGGTGCAGCTCACTTACCCTCACACAGAGACAAAAGCTGGAGAGGGTACAAAAGAGAGCGTGCAGGATCATCCTGGGCGTGGAGTACAGCAGCTACGACCATGCTCTTACCACCCTTACTCTATCTAGGGTGTCCCAGCTGCACGGGGAGGCACTAAGGAAATTTGGGGAAAGCCTGCTTTCCCACCCTAGACACCGTCACCTCCTCCCTCCTGATGCTCCACCAACTCGCCACGCCACTAGACACATAAATAGACTCATACCAATCAAAGCGCCAAGGACAGACCGCTACAAAAAACAGTGCTATCCCATCTATTGTGCACATAATTAACTCATTGTAAAATTGCTCCATGTATATATTCCAAGTTTTATATCTTTAATCAACTTTTCCAATGTATTATTGTCAGTGTACCACTGTAATAGAAATAAACCTTTTATTATTATTATTATTATTATTATTATTACACACACACACACACACACACACACACACACGCACGCACGCACACACACACACACACACACACACACACACACACACACACACACACACACACACACACACACACACACACACACCAACACAAACACACACACACACACACACACACACACACACACACACACACACACACACACACACATATATATAAATATATATATATATATATATAGACACATATATATGTATCTATATACCTAAATATATATATATATATATATATATATATGTATATATATATATGGGTGTATATATATACATATATATATATATATATATACATATATATATATGTATATATACTAGCAAAATTACCCACACGTTTTTGCGGGCAAATGATGATCATTTTAATTTTGATAGATTTTGTGGGGAAAAGTTACACGTATCAATATAATTCAATGGAAAAGGTAACAAAAATATAATGTTAAGAAAGTAAGAAAAAATCTATTTTAGGAGGGAGACGCCCTTTGAAAATAAAATATAATTATCCAAGTAGCCTGGGTTATGGTAAATATATATGGTTTGGGGGGAGTTCGTGAACAAACAGATAGACAGAGGCTACTACTTTATTATAGTAGATATAAATGAAAGATAGTTATCCAAGTACTTTGGGTTATAAGGTTTCAGAATATATATGTTTATTGGGGTCTATCTGCAAAAACCTAGGAGAAGTTCGTGAATAAGCCCTAACCTAACCATACCCCAACTAATTTTTACCCTTAACCCTAACTAAAATATTTTTAATTTTGGATATGAAATATAGTTATCTAAGTACCTGGAGTGATAGTTATCGAAGTACCTGGAGTGGTAGGTGATGGGGGTCTATCTCCAAAACCTTAGGAGGAATTGGTGAACAAACAAACAAACAAGACAAATGAAAGATAGTTATCTTAGCGCCTTGGGTTATAAGGTTTCAGAATATTTTTGGTTATAATTATAGGTTATAGGTTATATATTATTGGTTATATTACATATTATTGTATATTATATATTATATTATGTATATATGTTATAGGTTATATATCTGTAAAATCCTAGAAGGAATTCGTGAATAAGCCCTAACCCAACCATACCCAACATATCTTTAACCCTTAACCCTAATAAAAATATCTTTTAAATGAAATATAGTTATCCAAGTACCTGGAGTGATAGGGTATCAGATTATATATGGTTATGGGGGTTTATCTCCAAAACCCTAGGAGGAGTTCGTGAACAAACAAATAAACAAACAAACAAACAGACAGACAGACAAGTGAAAGATAGTTATCCAAGTGCCTTGGGTTATAAGGTTTCAGAATATACATGGTTATAGGGGTCTGTGTTTAAAAACCTAGGAGGAGTTCGTGAATAATCCCCAACCTAACCATACCCCACCTAACTTTAACCCTTAACCCTAACTAAAATATTTTTTAAATGAAATATAATTATCTAAGTACCTGGAGTGATAGGGTATCAGAATATATATAGCTACGGGGGTCTATCTCCAAAACCCTAGGAGTTCGTGAACAAACAAAAAACAGACAGACAGAATCTACCAATTTGTGTGTGTGTGTGTGTGTGTGTGTGTGTGTGTGTGTGTGTGTGTGTGTGTGTGTGTTGATAATGTTTAAGACAGCTTGAACATTTTAGAAGGTCTGCCGAGGGATTCGAATCCTGACCTGTGCATGCATAATCACGAAGTAAAGACTCTAGCAACTGAGCTATGTGCGGTGGTACAAAAGGGCTGTACAAGTCCCCGACCATACTCGACATAGGTACAGCAGACGGAGTTTCATTTTCATCCAGTTCCCATCTAGGC
>NW_027467712.1:1698332-1710832 GCF_046742065.1 Oratosquilla oratoria
GGAGGAAGAAAAGAAGAGGAAGACAAGGAGGAGGAGGAAGAGAAGGAGGAGGAGGAGGAGGAAGAGTAGAAGAGAAAAGAGGAAAAGGAAGAGAGGAGAAGGGAAAACAAGAAAATAAAAAGGAGGGGAGGGGAAGGAGGAGGAAAAAGAGAGGAAGGGGGAGGAGAAGGAGGAGGAAGAGGAGAGGAAGGGGGAGGAGATATAGTATGAGAGAGTAGTGAAATTGTAAGAGGAAGAGAAGGAGAAGAAGGAGAAGGAGAAGGAGAAGGAGAAGGAGAAGGAGAAGGAGAAGGAGAAGGAGAAGGAGAAGGAGAAGGAGAAGGAGAAGGAAGAGGGAAGGGAAAAGGAGGAGGAAAAGGAACAGGACGATAAAAAGTAGATTCGTGAAATTGAATAACAACAAATATAAAGAAGGAAAGGGAAGTGGAGGAAGAAGGAAGAAGAGACAAAAGAAGAAGAGATGAAGGAAGAAGAGAAGAAGGAAGAAGAGGAAGAGGTGGAGAGGAGATGCGGTAGGTGTAAGGGGTGGGCAGGTTTAGGAAATGTAAAAGGTGTGGGAGATAAGGAATGTGGTAAGGTATAGAGAGGGAATGTAACGAGTTGAGAGAGGTGGGGACATGGGGAGAGTGGGAGAGGTGAAGGAAGTGAAGTATGGAGGTGGAGGAGGTGGCTAGAAGGTGATGGGAGTGAGGTGGTGGTGAAATTAAAGAGGAGATGTGGAGGGCGGAAGTGATAGATAAGGACGTGGGAAGGATGAGGAAGTGGTGGAGGAGGAAGATAACCTGTACTTCTGTCCTTGAAGACAAAATTGCGCAAAAGCGATAAAGTCATAAAGGAGGATTTTAAGTACAGTAAAGGAAAAGTGATTTCAATTTTACTGACATTGATTGGATGACCCTTGAACATGGCCATATAGATAGTCGCTTGATAGATATTCTCGGTGACAATTACTTAGTTCAACATGTAAAAGAGCTCGCAAGACATGGAAACTTACTCTACCTATTGATCACTAGCCGTGAAATCATGATAGCCGATGAAGAAGTTGGTAAAACTATTGTAAAAAGTTATCACAACTTAGATTCAAACTGCTAAAAAGTTTTAGAATAGATGCTTGTGTATCTAAAATACCCAATTTCAGTAAAGCTCAGTTCATAAGACAACGTCAGAAGCTTCAGCTTACAGACTTAGAGGTAAAATTAAGCAAAGGACCTGTAGATCAGATGTGGAAAATGTTTCAAAATACGCTTACTAAGCTGATTCATACTTACATCCTGTTTAAGGACAGACGCCCACCAAATCAGGCTCGCCCAAAATGGTTCGACAAAGAAACTTAAAAAAGTATTGCTAAAAAGAGACAGGCTTATAAGAAATACAAGTGCTCTGATGCACCTAATGACTATCAAAGTTATGTAATAATACAGATTAAAAAAAAAAAAAAAAAAAAAAAAAAAGAAAACGACAATATGAAAATAATATCGCTGATAAATCCAAAGAGAATCCCCCCAAAACTTCTATTGTTACATTAGAGATAAAAAGGTTATTAGGAATCACATTAGCCTACTATTATCTGCTGAAGGTCAACTTGAATATTTAAATGAAGGAATGTGTGATATTTTAAACAACTATTTTAGCTCAGTATTTGTAAACGAAACACGTCAAACTGAACTCCAAACTAAAACCTGTGAAAAATTTAGGGTGAACACACTACGGTAAATATGACAAAAGAAAAAATTAAAAGGTGAAATAGACACTCAAAATTAACAAAACACCAGGGCCTGACGGTTGGCATCCAAGAATATTAAAGGAAATTAATAATGAGATTATTGTTCCATTAGAAATTATCTTAAAGAAATCCATCATATCCGTAGATGTCCCAAGAGAATGGAAGCTAGCTAACGTTACTCAAATATTCAAAAAAGGTGACAAAAAGAAACCAAAATAACTACAGGCCTATAAGCTTGACTTCAACCGTAGAAAAAATTATGGAAACTATTATCATAGATGCTATCGAACATCATTTAGAAAGTAACTGTTTGATCAATAATATCCAGCATGGATTCAGACGGAAACGTTCTTGCGTGACTAATTACTCGAATTTTACAACACAATCATCTCGAATTATAACAAAAGAAACAATATAGATTTAATAAATCTAAACTTTACAAAATCTTTTGATACCGCCCCCTCGTAAGGCTACTTACTAAATTAGCTTTACACGAAATAATTGGTAGCCTATTAAGTTGGAATAGAAATTGGTTGAATGATCGAAAACAGAGTTGTTTTAAATGGCAAAACTTCTAGATGGAAAAATGTTACAAGTGGAGTTCCTCAGGGTTCCGTTCTTAGGCCACTTCTATTCATAGAATATATAAATGATATAGACCACAGGCCAAAATTTATTGTCTCCAAATTTGCTGATGATACAAAACTGTGCGGAATGGCAAATGATCACTTAGATTTTCAAGAAGATTTAGATAAATTACAGAAATGATCTGAAAAGTGGCTAATAAAATCTAATACAAGTAAATGCAAGGTTATGCACATAGGTAAAAATAACCGTAGATACGATTACAAGTTATTTGGAAATTTGTTAACAAAAGTGGATAGTAAAAAGGATCTCGGCGTAATTATCAGTAACGATCTCAAATCATCTAAGTAGTGTATTTCAGCCTCTGAGAAAGCAAATAAGATTCTAAGACTGATTGAGCGATTTTTTTTTTACTTCAAAAGTCCATCTCACAGCTATATAGATCGTTTGTTCGTCTATATTTGGAATATGCTGTTTCCGTATAGTCACCGAATCTCATTAAAGATATTGACAGATTAGAAAAAGTACAACGGCGAGCCATAAAATGATTCCAAATATAAAAAATAAATCATACGAAAATCGACTAAAACATATGAATCAATTTTCCTTAAAAAAGCGTAGACTCAGAGGTGACTTGATACAGGTTTTTAAGATTCTAAAGGGAACTAACATAAAAAGTGACAAAATTTTCACACTGAATGAGAATCAGACAAAAAAAAAGGGTCTCACACTATCAAGAAATATATTTAATTTGGAAGTGGGACAGTAAAAGACAAAAGTGACTATCACTTCCATGTGTTCAGATTAATGATGCATAATTCTAGGATGTAGGGGTACAACTGAAGTCCCTAAGTTAACGACTACATAAAACTCATGCACTCAATACGGGAGGAGGCGTTAGGAGGTTGGAAGGATGTAGGAGAGTATGTGAGGGAGTAGCTGGGGAACTAGGTAGGGAAAAGGTGTGAAGGACTTAGGTAGAAGGCCAGGGAGGAAGTGGGGAAGAGGTGGGGAAGGACGTAGGGAGGAGGTGGGGGAAGGACTTGGGAAGGAGATGAGGGACAAGGTTAGGGAGGAGGTGGGCGGGAGTTAGGGGAGCAAGTGGGAGAGGACGGGAAGGAAGTGTGTGAGAAGATGGGAGGGGTCTGGAGAAGAGATGCAGAAGGTAGAGATGGAGGAGATGGAGAAAGAAAGAGGAAGTGGGAAAAGAGGTAAGAGGAGGTGGATGTGGCTAGGATGTGAGGGAAATGAGGGAGGTTGGTAAGAGGAGGTGGATGGGATGATTAGGAAAGTATAGGGAAGAAGTGGGAAGGAGATGGGGAGGAGGAGTTATGTGAGGAGATTGGGAGGGGTGAGTGGGAGAGGTTAGGGGAACAGAATGCTTAGGAGAAAGGGTCGAAAGAGGTGTAAGAAATGTAAGGAGGGAAGGAGTTAGACGAGGAGGAGGTCGATCAGAGGAAGAGAAGGAGGAGCAGGAGGAGGAGGAGAAGGAGGAGGAGGACGTGATCGAGTTTGACTTAGTGTGGGCGAAGAGGTGATGGAAATGAGACAGGAAGGAGGTGCGTTAGAAGTGTAGAAGGAATAAGAAGAGGAGTTGTGGCAGAAGGAAATGGGGAAAAGAGATATGAAAGGAGATAGGAGAGGAGTTTGGGAGAATAGAAAAGAGGAAGAGATGTGGAGGAATTAGGAAAGGAAGTGGTAGAGGAGATCCGGGAAGAGATGGGGAGGATGTGGGTGAATATGTGGATGAAAAATAGTATGAAGGAAAGGGGATGAAGGTGGAGGGTGTTGGGGAAGAGGTAGAGGAGAAGGTGGTGAGTAGATTTAGGAGGAAGGGGGAGACGAGGGAGGACGAGGAGGAGGAGGGAATAGGCAAGGAGATGGGAAGGAATAGGTGGTGGAGATAGTTACATGGACTAACGAACAGCAACAGACTTACTTGTCCCCACGAGGCTGTTTCGTTACTTAATCTAAATCTATCTAGAAGTAAAATAATACTAGATGGGAAATTTGTAGTTAAGTAAATATATATTGGGGTGGCTGAATGATACAAAGTCGAAACCAATATGTATATATTATTTTGGCACCACAGAACAAGCGTGTGTACGCTCCGTAAGTGGAATCAAGACTGGCTCCGACTCCACCAAGCTCAGACTTGGCGGGAAAAACATACACGCTTGATATGAACGCTTGGTTCTCATAATAATACATTAAATATACAATAATAGATAAACAATATTACAAATACGTATGTACAACACACTAGGAATGTTATATGTCACCATTACAAATGTCCCTATAATTTATCTATAAGTAAAATAATTCTAGTCAGGGATTTGTAGTTAAATAAATATGGAGGCGTTTTTTGAATACCTCCACAGTGGAATAGCTAATGACGTTGGATGGTAGACCATTCCATATTTTAACAACGTGACTGAAGAAAGAGTATTTGGCTAAGTCTGTTTGAAAACGTTTTCCGACAATCTTGTACCCATCAGTTCTAGTTACGTTGGAGATGTCAATTTTAAAATATTTTTCCACATCCATGTTTTCAATTCCTTTGATAATTTTGAAGACTTCAATTAGATCCCCTCTCATTCTCCTTTTCGAGAGACTAAACAAATTTAGTTCCCTTAAGCGCTCTTTGTATGGGATCAGCTTTGTTAATCTGCGTTGTACTTTTTCTAACTTGTATATCCCTCTGGTAGTATGGAAACAAGCACTGTACTCAGTATTCTAGGTTAGGCTGGAGTAGGGCATTATAAAGATTAAGAATAATTTCTTGAGTTCTGAACTCGAAATCTCTACCTATAAATCCAATTTTGTTTGAAATCTAATAACCTCCGAACACTGATTACTTGGTTTGAGATAATTTGAGAACACAACAACAAGGTCTTTCTCTTGTTCTACCCTACCTAATTGTGCACTATTCATCATGTAGTTAACCTGAACATTACTATTACCATTATGAGGTACTTTACATTTATCTATACTAAAAAAACATCTAGGAGTTTGCCGCCCATTTGCATAAAGTATTCATTTTTTTTTTTTTGCAATTCTTATTGCTGTGTTATGGATGCCATTTTACTTGCAATTTTAGTGTCAAGTGTAAATTTGGTTAATTTGCACTTTATATTTTCATCTAGATCACTAATGTATATCAGAAAAAGTATAGGACCTAAGACTGAGCCCTGGGGCACTCCACTTGATACAATAAGCCAGTCTGAATTTTTTCCATTCAGAACAACACATTGCTTACGATCAGACAACCACTCTGAAATCCATCGGTAAATTTGTCCTACTATACCATGAGATTCAAGTTTACTTAGTAACCTCCTATGAGGGACTTTATCGAAAACTTTTTGGAAATCAAGATATATAACATCAACTATCCTCCATATCGTACAGGAAGTCAAGATGGTTTGTCAGACACGAGTACTTATTACGGAATCCATGTTGTGAGTCTTTAATAATGTTGTTTTCCCCAGTGAATTCTACAATTTTGTCTTTCAGGATATATTCCATTAGTCTACAGGGTACAACATTTGCTAGTTTACACTCTCAGGTAACTCTTCCGGATTGTAAAGATAAGTTGAAAATCGCACTGAGGGGTTTGTAAATTTCTTCTTTGACTTCCTTGAGTATTCTCGGATGAATTTTATCTGGTCCAGGCGATTTGTTTAAGTTTATCAATAACGCGCTTTACATCATGTTCTTCAATATCCGTATCTAGTAGGCGTGTAGATGCTGCCCGTCCTGGTGTGACTGACTGTTCGTTCCTGTTGTTCTTAATAGTGAACACAGACGCAAAATAATAATTTAGTATTTCTGCCATTGACCTCTCCTCTGTTACTATTTCCCCCGTCGTTAACATGAGGGGGCCAATGGTGGTCTTAAGAACTTTTTTGTCCTTGATATGTCTGATTTTTTTTTTTTTTTTTTTTTTTTTTTGCATTTGGAGGCAATATACTTTTATTGTGATTTCCTGATGAATTTAATGAGCCTTTTAGATTTTCGACGACATCTTTTGAACTCCAATCTATCTGCTTGGCAACGTGTTGATTTGAATCTCCTAAACGCACGATTTTTACCAGCAAAGTATTCTTAATGTTGACATTCCATCAGTTTGGGCATCTGTCGCTCATTGGAACACATTCGTCAGCGGGCGTTTTGAGTATATTACTGAATGCCCGAGTTTGTCCAATATCTTGGATTTTGTCAATTTCTGACCAGTCGGTTTTTTCAAGTATCTCTCTTAATTTTTTTTAGACTGCTCCCTGGAAGTTTGGTACTTTTCCGAAGCTGCTATTTTGTAGATCAATGTTGCAATCGATGTTGAATGTGAAGATATTGTGGTCGCTGGTGCTGAATTGTGGTCCAACATTTACATTCGTTACTTGGTTTTCGTCAGCGGAAAGAACAACATCCAGAACATTTTGCCCCCATTTTGGTTCGCGAATGTGTTAATACAAGGAGCTTTCCAAAATAATAGAGCCCATGACCGATGTTCGAATTTAATGTTCCACCTCATACAATTACTGGTAAGTTAAAATAATCTATAATAAAAGTACCAATATCGCTGCAAATATCTAAAATCTGCTCATATAAATCATCGTCAATATTTTGATATTGGGCTGGTGGACTGAAAATAAGACCAAAAATTATTTTTTTGGACCCTGTACGAAATTGTACATATTTAACATCGATGTTCCTTATTTGGGGTCTAGTAATTTCATGTGTGTGTAGGTGTGATTTTACATAAAGAAGTAAACCGCCACCTACTCTCTGTGATCGTTCCCCACTGTATATCGAATACCCTTTTAAATTGTATTCCGCTAGAAAATCTCTAGTTTTGCTATCAATCCAAAATTCTGTGACCCCAACTCTATCATAGTCCTCGATAACAATAAGTACACAAGTTCTTGCAATTTGTTCCGCAAACTACGTGCATTGACTAAACAGATTTTTAATTGCTGCCTTTGAGAAGATACCTGATTTCTTTTTACTAAAATAGGGACCGAGACCCTCTCTGCTCTGTTTTTTTTTTTTTTTTTTCCGATATGCCTCCGGAGCGTCGTTTAAGGCTCCCTAGGCGAGCAGAGCCAACTGGGTTAAGATGGAGCCCATCACGCTTAACAAGGGCTCTTTGATCGTAGAAATTATTCCACAAGTCAATGAACTCAATATATTCCTTTGAGCATAAGGACTTTACTCGGTCATTTGTGCTGAAAGTCCTGTCGTAAAATTGTCTTTCAGCAACTGTGAGAGGAAGAATGCCAGAAATCATGATCTTGTTGCGTTCTGCATTCAGCCCATAATCATATGCTTGTATTTACGCATCAGTTCTTCCGAGTTTGTGGTCGTGATGTCATTTGTACCTATATGTACATTGTATACTGAATCCTCCTTCTCGTCATCGGTGAATGTTTCGATGGTATTTGTGATGTCATCAATTTTGGATCCGAGAAAGCA
Organism: Oratosquilla oratoria; assembly: GCF_046742065.1. Taxonomy (NCBI): domain Eukaryota; kingdom Metazoa; phylum Arthropoda; class Malacostraca; order Stomatopoda; family Squillidae; genus Oratosquilla; species Oratosquilla oratoria. The sequence continues at coordinate 1,706,113 of NW_027467712.1, forward strand.
ATATTTTTTTCTTCTACTTGGAGCTCTTCCAGAAAATTCCTACAAATGATGTCGAATTAAAGAATCTCCAATAATTACGCTGTCTTCTGTCTCATCTTCCGATTTTGCCAAGGGTTCAAAGAAGTTTTTATTCATGATAGGCTCGTTAGAGTTTATGGGTTTTGACAGGCACCGTTTTTAACCGTGATAAATTCATTATTATGGGTGACGACCGAATCCATTCCTTTTTGGAGAGCGATGCAAGTGGCTGATGTGTGAAGTATTGGAGATGCTGGAGCAGAGGCCACTACTGCAGCATAGGCTCGGGGCGTGGATGTCGGGATATGTCATTTGGTGAAGCTTTGGCATCAATGTGAGAACTTACGAGCTCTTCAAAGACTTTGACTCTACCCTTGAATTCCATGCTTGAAGACTCTCCACAGCCCCTTCAGCAGCGCATAGGCAACATGTTTCTGAAAACGCATAGAAATACGTGGTGAACTTACCTCTGCACTTGGTACGCCTTTTCGTTAGGGCTATTTGGACTATGATTTTTGGACGACTCTGTTTCGACGAGTTTCTGTTCGAAATTTAAGATATGCGCACTGTATGCCCCCTAACGTAGTTGTTATTTGTCCAGTTACTTAGAAGAAAAGAAACTATTGATTAAATTTGTACGCACCACATCTCGGGAGTTCCTTTCCTTTGGATAATCCTCTCACGTTATCAAACGAAGCTCCATACTAACTTTGGTCATTCTATTGTCGCGCTGATCGGATTCTACTCCCAGACGATATTACACATGTCACGATTTACACCTATTTTCTTATCAGAAGCGAGAGCGAGAACTAATTCTACTAAGAGCTAATAATGATCACTTATAATGATACCTAATGATAACCTTAATCTTACACAGATAAGAAGAAAGACAATAAGGGAAAGAGAACAGTTCAAGCGGAGGGAGAGGGATAGAGAGAGATGGGAAGATAGTTTTGGACGGATGCGGTCAGTTTTCGCCCCGTAAAGGGAAGACGGAAGAGAGACTGGGGGTTGGAAGGGGTTTTGAGGGGGCTGGGTGTTGGAGGGTCAGTGCGTTATGGGCTTGAATGCCATTTGGTTCTCCTTGTTGCACTATAATATAGTTGACACACCAGTGCTATATATACCGACACTTTACACTTTTTCACTTTTACTGCACCATGTGGGGCCCGGATAGAGTCTTTCACCGTCTGAGGGGTGGTGGGTGGCCTTGTGACCCACTCAGATGCCCACGGGCAGCCAATAAACCATTTACAACCTCATCTATGACCACCACATCTCTTAGGTTTTGTATACTTTGCACTCCACTAGCAGTCCGGCACTTGCCAAGTGGTATTATTGATTTGCACTATATTTTGACTATATGAGTGCTTGGCCATTGCAATGCTTTGTAAAAGCCGGTGGTGAGCTCATCGCTCATTTGACCATCTTTTCACTAATGCACGCCACTTCCTCCACTTCAAAAACGAAAGGAGGAAATGCGAGTAACCGTTGTAGAAGGAGGTAGGGGAGGAGGTAGATAATAAAGTGCCTGAGGATGGAGTGGGTGTAAAGGGGGAGCTGGAAGAGCCTGGGTGGGGAGATAAAGGATGGTGTGCGTAAGGAGGAAAAGGTAAGGAGTGAGGTGAATGAAAAGTTGGAGGTAGAGAGTGAAAAGATATGGGTGAGATGGGAGAGGAGGAGGAGGTAGGGCATGAGGTGCTTGAGGAGAATGGGTAGGGCTGAGATGAGTGAGAAGCAGGAGGAGGAAGAGGAGGAGGAGAAGCAGTGGGAGGAGAAACAGGAGGAGAAGGAGGCGAGGAGGAGGAAGAAGAAGAGAAAGAGGGGCAGGAGGTAGGGGATGGGGTGGGTTAGGAGGATTAAGTACGGGATGAGGTGGATGAGGAAGGGGAGAAGGTAGGAAAATGTGTGGGTGAAGAGTAGATTAGGGATAAGGTAGGTGAGGAGGAGGAAGTTCTAGGGAGGAGGTAGGGAGAAGGTTGGAAAGGAGATGGTGGAAGAGATGGGGAAGAGGAGGAGGAAAAAGAGAGACAAGAGGATAAGGAGGAGATGGGAAAAAGGAGGAGGAGATAGGGAAGGAGAGGAAGGATATAAGATAGTGGAGAGATATCACTAGGGATCTTTCATGCATAGCATTTAAGTTTTTTGGGTGAAAACAATGGGAAAGGTTGATGGTATGAGTCTAAGGGGAGGACAAGTTGCAAGAGTAATATCCAAAATTTATATATATATATATATATATAAATATGTATATATATATATATATATATATATATATATATATGTATATACATATATATATATATTATACATATATATATATATATATATATATATATATATATATATATACGTAATAATAATAAGTGAAAAAAGATGAGGACGATCGTCGGGAACAAGAAGCGAAATCATGAAAGAAACGTATTAAAGAGTGTGAGGTATTAGAAATATGTCAAAATAGATATAAAAATGTAGGAAAAGAAAGAAGAGGTTATTAGATACAAGCAAAAAGGGATTCATTCATGAAAATAAGAATAAGAATTAGATTATGGAAAAAAAAATTAAACTTACTGGTTAAGCACAAATTGTAAAAGAATAAGAAAACAAAATCTGGACTAAGAGGAATAGATGTCCAGGCGAAGACAAGGTCTGTGGAGGGGAAAGAGCTTTGGGGTGGTATATGAGAATTTTACAGTTTATGAAGCCCACCCCCCCCCCAAAAAAAAAAAAAAGAGGAAGGTGAGATAAACCCTGAGAGGAAGTGTGATATATATACATATACATACATTTACACACACACACACACACACACACACACACACACACACACACACACACACACACACACACACACACACACATTTATTCTTAGGGCCTTCTCCCTCAATCTGTGTAAAAGATCTTCTGGATACCGTAGTTTTTTTAAAATATCAAAAATGTGATTGATCTTTTCCTGTAGGAATTCCTCACTACATATTCGGAAAACTCTCAGGAAGAAACCAATGACAATTCCACATTTAATAGGTTAAACGGGATAGAACAGGACATTTAGTTCACAATGGAGCATGAAGAAAATTATAGATTGGCCTTCCTGGACACGGTGGTTTGGAGAAAAGGAATAAGACCGCATTTTCAGTTTATAGGAAAAGCACCAACAAGGATGACATCGTGCATTATTACTCGGCCCACAACGACAGATTTAAAAGTGGAATTGTCATTGGTTTCTTCCTGAGAGCTTTCCGAATATGTAGTGAGGAATTCCTCCAGGAAGAGATCAATCACATTTTTGATATTTTCAAAAAACTACGGTATCCAGAAGGTCTTTTACACAGATTGAGGGAGAAGGCCTTAAGAATAAACAAAAGAAGCAGAGGAGATAAAAGAGGAGAGAATGAGGTTGACAGTGGTGGGGTTTTGTCCGTCCCCAACCAAAGACGCGCGAGTGAAATGGAACAGTTGTTCACCCGGGCAGGGTTAAAAATTGCGTTCGGCACTGGTACCAAGATAGGAGAAATTGTGAGGAATAAGAGCAATGGTAAAGTCGAAACAGAAGAGGGCAGCTTGATTTATAAAATACCATGCAAAAGCTGTCCCGTTAGTTATTTCGGAGAAACCAACAAATAAGATAACTACTACATACCTTATAGGTGAAATGTTTCCTTAATTTTTAAATGGCTAACGGCTACATCTTGACCCTGGATGACCTTCGCTTAGGAAGGTGTGAGGTGATTAACGGATTACCTGTGATCTCTGGTCATGAAGAATAATTTGATCAAACCAGAAGTTTTGCAAAGGACCAATGTAGTTTATGAATTTACCTGTCCAGAGGAAGACTTTGCACTTCCAGCCAGTTATATTGGTCATACCCATTGCACGTTAGGCAGATGATTATTGTACCATCAACAAACAGGGGCGATAAAGGAACATCGAAAGAAATACCAAAACATTGTAATCACTAGGGAATTAATATCAAAGCATACCAAAATCATACACCACCATAACACCTTCAGTAAGCTTAAACTTTTGGAGGCCATGTACATTAGAGAAAAAGCCCCCTCCATCAATTTGCAATGCAACCTAACATCTAATATACCCTGTACAGTCATAAAATGCACTCCTTCGCCTCTTTCTCCCACTCCCCATTCCCCCATCACCTTCTCCTCTCCCTCCTCCTCCCCTCCTCCTCCTCCTCCTCCTCCCTTCACAGAGCCCCTCTCCTCATAAGACCACCGAATAGTTTAAAAGGCCAGAGATCACTGGTAATTCGTTAATCACCTCACACCTTCCTAAGCGAAGGTTATCCAGAGTCAAGATGTAGCCACCAGTCATTTAAAAATTAAGGAAACATTTCACCTATAAGGCATGAAGTAGTTATTTCATTTGTTGTCAAATTTAAAATGTAATTTTACTATGTTAAACTCAATTGTAATTTTAAACTTTGATTTGTAGATATAATCTTATACATGTCCAACCATTAATGTAATTTGAATTCAAACTTTTAGTAACACAGAAGATGTCTTATTAAAGACAAAACGTCGTATAAGAAAACTATAGAACTATATGGAATTAGTTTATGCCCACCCCAGCCAAGAGAAGAGTATAATTAGAAAAATCGAAAATACACAAAAGAAAATCAACAACTTTCAGAACGCAGTCGTATTTAATCAAACCTTTATATGTATATATATATACATATATACAT
>NW_027467712.1:1713332-1730832 GCF_046742065.1 Oratosquilla oratoria
ATTCCTTCTTAAGTAACTATTTTGAATAACTCCGAAGCATTGTATTGGCAGAATATACTAAAAAAGTTCCTTTCATTTTAATTCATATGAATAAAATCCCCTGACTATAATGTGAATTACCTCTAAGTAGAATGGAAGCCTATCTTCACGACTATAATAGATTGAAATGTTTCAGTGGGATCAGGGAGATTTAACTTCTTTGGTGCCTGATATTGGGAGCGCACTCTGATCAATAGCTTATTGGTCGATAGGGAATTCTATTAAGCACAGTGACCTATACTAGATTTTCAAACAGCTAGAAGCCTTGTAATTCTTATTCTAGTTCACACTTGTCACCAACTATGGTAACACGGGGAGGTAGTGAGGTCCACCCCATGTATAAAATGCCCACAGCCTGTTTGTACACCATTTCTTTGAAAAAGCATTCCTGCGAAACTAGTCAGGAATAAACTCAAGACTAAGACTCCTGTGTTCCCTACTCCGCTTACATCAACCTGTCAGAATCTCTCTCTCTCTCTCTCTCTCTCTCTCTCTCTCTATATATATATATATATATATATATATATATATATATATATATATACATTCAACAATTTTGACAAAAACTAGGCAGAGTGTATATTAACAAGATGATAATATACAAGTTCAGGGGCGGTATTCAGCCTTTCTATCTAAAAAGAGTTTCGAGACACAATATTAAAATCACAACGACATACACCATAAATCTACTGTGAATGATTTATGAACCGTTACTTGTCTGGCTGTTGACGTCATAGAAGCAATTGCGCCATTTCGAGCAGAAATCAGTCCGTTGCCCGTATAAACCACCCACGCCTAACGGTTGAGCCATTATGTTCCTGAGTGAAGTGATTTTGTCTTGCTAGAGTTGGTTCTCTGTACCTTCATTGTGTTGGTTACATTTTAGCAATAGGCGTCCACTGACAGGCTGATTCTATGTTGATGTTTAGTTGAAGGTGGCAAGTTGAAAGATTCACCAAGTGGTTTCTCTGCTATGTTTAATTTTGGAGAAGTTTAATGAAGTATACAATTTTGGGTTTAGTATGGTGTGCTCATTTATGACCAGTCCAAGTACGGGCTTTTGTACGAATATATCGTGTTAATCTGTGGTTAGGTTTTTTTTAGACGGTTAAGTAAGATATCGCTTGAAGATTTATTTTCTTGTTTATACTAATGATTTTTTTTTCTCCATAGGAGACTTTTGACATAATGGGTGTCAATCAAGTATTTTTTGTTGGCTGTCGTTGTAGTAATAAGGTTAAAAAATATCGTTGAGTCAGTAGATTTTTTGGTTAGATTCTAAATGAGGTAGCCTTAAACTCTTCAGTATCATATATTTTCTCCAACGCTAATTACAATTGCATGACGTCCACGATTCAGATTTAAGAGGGAAAAAGGCAAGAACCAGTTAACCAATAGAGTAGTTAACAAATTAAATAGAATTAGTAACCACGTAGTGAGCGCAGAAACTATGGGTTGTTTAAAAAGGTCAGATAACTTTATGGATGGGAATGATATGTGGTTATGGACATTCAACTGCATGGTGTAGGTCATACCATCTCTTGCAGTTTCCTTCGTCCTTATGTTCTTATAATCAAATTTACAAAAGGCGTCATCGTAGGGCGAGATGAAATAGAACTACTCCACGAAAATGGTTGAAAATGACAGCGGGAAGAAATTGGCAGCTGGAGAGATGTTTATTCTTTTATCGGCGACAGGTGGGGCGAGAGAAAGACTGGTTTGTCTAAGTAAAAGCCTTGGTATGTATCAAGTCCCTTTCATTCCAGGTATCACTATTCCAATTAGTCTAGCTGCCACTTGACTTCTTTATTCATCTCCGTGACACCTTTCATTAATGAAAATGGTTGATAAAGTCCCTTGTTTGAATAGATATACAAGGCGCTGTGTTTGGTGTAAAATACTTTTTTTCAATCTATGCCCCAACTTCAGCCAGGAGTCTCCTACCATTAGACTAAAAGCAAGCACGAGAAAATCTGTGGGAGATACAAGGACAGGTCACCTTGGAGGTCAACGAGGATGACTACAAACCCTTAAGTGGAAAGAGACGGATTATGCACTTTAGCCACTAGACCATCACAGTTCTCTTCGAACGGGGTGATTGATTGGGCAGATCGGCGGATACTGAGGCAATTGACAACTGGTACGGAATGGACGGCCTTCATTTTTCAAGTGGGTAGAGAGACGCGAGAGAGGAAAAGAGAGGAAGAGGAAGTAGGAGGAAGAGGAACAAAAGGACTACCAATATCATGACACTGATACTGATGATGACGACGACGACGACAATGAAGATAATGAAGATGAAGATATTGATGATGATAATGATGATGACGATGATGATGATGATGATGATGATGATGATGATGATGATGATGATGATGATGATGATGATGATGATGATGATTATGATGATGATGATGATGATGATGATGATGATGATGATGATGATGATGATGATGATGATGATGATGATGATGATGATGATGATGATGATGATGATGATGATGATGATGATGATGATGATGATGATGATGACGACGACGACGACGACGACGACGACGACGACGACGACGATTACGACGACGACGTGGGTAATAAAAAGGAGGTTGAGGGCGTGGGGAAGGAACAGCTGCAGTAACAGGCGAGCAGGTGGTGAGGCAGCAGCAACTGGTGAAGAAATAGCAGGAACAGTAACAGCAAGAGCAGGAAGAGCAGGGGTTCCGAGCAGTAGAATCAAGAACAGCAGGAGCAACAGTAGCAGTAGAAACTGTAACAGTAGGGGCAGGCATAGGAGGATAGCCAGGGGCAGGTCACTAAAAGCAGAAGAGAAACAGGAACAGTAATAGCAGTAATAGCAACAGCAATAGTAGCCAAAGGAGCATCATTTGAGTGAACAGAATTAAAGAAATAAAAATAGCATCAGAATCAGAATGATGAACTAGAACAGAAATATAAATATCAGTATGGACAGGAACAAAGGCAGTAAAAGCAGTAGTATTAGAAGTCTATCTATCTATATACCTAGGGCTTTTTCCCCTTACGAGGGATGACAGCCAAGTCAAAAGACAAGTATCACACTCCCGCCCATTTCACTCCCACCCATTCCACTCTCATCCACCACCCTTTCCTCCCTTTCATCCTAGCTCCTCAAGGATGACTATCAAAATCTTCTGTTATTGCTGTTGTTTTTCCACAGTAGCAGTAATAGCAGAAAAAGTAGAAGCAGAAGAACCATGGGGAGCAAAAGCAGAAGGGCCAAAACGGGAAGCAGGAGTATTTTGTCTGTATAAATCTATTGCGCTCATACTCGTAGAGTGACAAACCTAGTACAATAGGTAATTTATATTTATACATAGTGTGCGTGACGCCCAGGTGACGTTACTACGTACAGTGAAGCTGTATGGCAATAATAAGAGCATAAGAGCATAAGAGAGAAGGAGACCATAAGGCCCGTACTAGGCATTTTCACTACAGTACATCCTGTAAGGGGAAATGTACTGGTAATGAAGGTGAGATAAGCTTTAGCATCCACCAAAGTAAGGGTGTCGAATGAGGGCAGTGTCTAGATTAATGCCCGTTAAGAGAAAGTGACACACATGTATTAGGTCTTTGCTTTGGGGCAATAGTTCTCTGACTGAGGGACATTCGAGGCAGTAGTGGTGGGGATAGTTAGCGCTGGGACTGTCTCATAGCTTGCAAGTGTAGCAGCATAGTACATCTCCCGCCTCAGAGACTTGCCACAGCTCTCTGCAGCCCAGGTGAAGCCGTGCGGTCACAATATTGTGTCTACGAACGAGAAGTCCATGCTTGCGATACCTCGGGGGAGGGAGAGGGGGAAGTGGTCGTGGTGTTGTAATGATACGCTTTGTGCGCGCTTTGCATTCATGCGGTGGAGAGTGATTAGAAGCGCGGCACAGTGTATGATCTTTTTGTGGGAGAATGTTCTTGAGCTATGACTAGCTGTTGTAAAATGTGGTGGATGAAGGGGCGGTGTATGGGTTGTGAAGACAATATGGCCTGTAGGACGGTGTGGGAGTCACACATTACCATGCCATTCAATCGCTGCTGACAGAGTAAGTTAACGGCCAGCAGGAGTGCCTTTAGTTCGCAGTACGTCGAGCTGGACGAGTTGGGTAACCTGCGACCAACCCAGTCTTCATCAGGTGGCTCAACATCCGGTGAGTATACGGCGCAACCAGCGCTACTGTCTGGTTGTAAGGACCCGTCTACGTAGATATGGTCCGCGGCAAGGACGTAGGACACTTCGGTGGTGTGTTCCAGGGCTAATTATTTCTGGAGGAGCGGTGGGTCTATTTTTGAAGTGGATGTGAACGTGACGTTAGGCTGTTGAATCCTCCATGGAGGCGGTCCGTGATCAACTTCGGCAATAGGGACTTCGATGTGTAGGCGCTGCAGGGTGGAGCACACTGTGTTAACGAGGGTGAGGACGCCGGGACGTAACGGATGGCGGGATGCGGCGGGGTCAAGTGAAGCTCTTAAGACATGGGAATAGTGCGAGGCCAGATAATGCACTTGACGTTGAAGGGGATGTTAGGATGTATTCTTTCAATAACTGAAGGAAGATTAAGTTCGGCCTGAATGTTTACTACTGTAGTAGAGGTGGAGCATCCAAGAATGTACTGCATCACTCTGTTCTGGAATCTTTCTAAAGGCAGCAAAAAGGTCTTGGAGAGTTGTGCAAGGGCTAAGGAGAGATAGTCTATGACTGACCGAATGAAGACAACATAGATAGTTCTTGCCAAAGGGATGGATAGTCAAGCGGCATTATCGGTGAGGCATTTAAATGGGATAAAGCGCTGTTCTAGCCGGTGGAGGATATTTTGGACGATGGGATGGATGCGCTGCCGAGCTGATATGGCTGGAGGGATGCGTACTGGCGCTCCCAAGTGCAGGTACTGTGCGCAGGGCGGGATGACACTCTGTCCTGCCCCTAGGAGAGAATACTCGACTCTTTTCTGGAGAAAAGATGAGGCCACAGGTGGATGTCGATTCGTAGAAGGAGTGAAGGAGGCGCTGTAGTCGGAGGCAGAGGTGAAATGCACACAGATATCGTCAGCGTAGCAGTTAACAGTTGTGCCGGGAATGTTAGGGAGAAGGGATACCAGGTGCATGAGGACGTTAAAGAGAAAGGGACTTAAAACCCCACCCTGTAGAGTATCAAATTCGAATGCCCTGGAGGTACTGCACGTTCCCTAAAATGGTACACATGAAGTTCTGTTTGAGAGATAGCCACGAATCCATCTCAGAAGGTTACCTTGGACGCCAAATTCTACGAGCTGATCTAGAATAATCTCCTTATTGGCTATATCGAAAGCACCCTTGAGATAAAGAAATGGTACCATACTGGTATGGGAGAGTCAGGCATATAGGTCCATCAGGCAGTAGTGTGTGCTCCTCTGTGATAAGAAACCATACAGTTGCGGTCATGACTTATCCTTTAGTCGAAATATGAGTCGGGTGAGAAATATACGTTTGAGGGCTTTACAGAAACAAGAGGTGAGTGAAATAGGCCTGTACTTGTCTGTGGCAGGTTTGGGGATAGGCAAAACGGTACTAGATGTCCAGGCACGAGGTACATATCCCTTGCTAAAGCAAAGGATTGCCAGGGACTTTAAGGAGCAAGCGGAGGACTTCATAGGTGATGCCATCATCCCCATGAGCTGTTGTTTTTGTAAGAGGCCGGTAGTTGTACGAATGGAAATGAGCCTGCCTGCTCGCCTGTTGTTTTGAAAACATGAGGTGACGCTATGTCTATGTAAACACACCGACGGTGGTGACTGTTTTATAATCGATGTTGTAATCAAAACTCTGTAAGCGCAGGTTAGCTTCGTTTGACTAATGCTGAGGTAAACAATTTTGCTAGTGGCATTGAAATGGCTTTCCGGATTGGTGCAAGGTGGAGAAGGAGGAAAAAAACTATTGGTGCATGAATTCAAAGTCACGCCCATAAGGAGTGACATTTACTTCAGAAGTCACCGGAGATTGGATTAGAAAAATTAGTGACGTCAGACGAAGGTAGCTTAGCGTAGGATACGGGATCTCGTCAGAGGGTGTGGAGAGAGGATCGAGAGAGGATCAAGAGAGGATCAAGAGACGATCTAGGGAGAGACGATGTAGAGACGAGAGAAAGAGATCCCGAGTGTAACCAGTAGGTGAAATTACAGTGAAAGAAGAAAGAAAATTCACCACCCTTTTATTAACCCAAAGGACGAGAGGAATAGGCACGGGGCCTAGAAAATAGTGAGACTACTGCTTAAGAGGAACTTGAATATTTAGGGAAACTCACTTAACGAAGGCAAGGGGCCTTGAGACGAGTGATATTACAAGTCAAATTTAAGTGTAAACATCGAGAACCGACAGTGGTGGTGACAGTGGTGACAAGGGGTGGTGAAAGTGGTGGCAGCGGTGGGATTCGAACCCACGCCTCCGAAGAGAAGTGGCGCAAGAAGTCTACGGGAACAAGACAACCAAGACGACTACGAGAGAAATCTACAACTTCAAGTAACTGCTACGTTGGGAACAAGCATTCTTCAAGATTCTTCAAGGTGATCATCATCTACAAGGCGGTCTTCAAGGCAGAGTGTGTGATGGAGGAGGAACAACGTCGTTGACGAATGACAAGACCGTAGAAGGACGTCAAACCAGACATTGACATCACGAAGCGACATCGCAAGCAGCCAGGCTAAAGCAAGGTATTAGTAATAAGTATGAGTACCCCTCAGAATTCTAACGTGTTGAGACACGAAATTCACACATCAATTACAAATATTCCAAAATTCACAGGAGAGTCTAACACATATGGTGTAAACAAGTTCCTGAACCTCATTGACACTCTTATAGTTAGTAAAAACATTACCAATGAGAATCGTAAGATTGAGATTCTCAAGGAGAATATAGATCCAGAGCATGGAAGGGCGAGGTTTGTCATTAACTTCCAGCAAATGGAAGAAATTAATCAATATGATAATTACAAGAAAGCCTTTCTTAAACATTCATGTCCAAATGTGATCAGGATACTATTAGATCATTGGTATAAATGATTAAAGAAGTTAGGACAAGTGAAACTGACACAGAGTACTGAGCTAGATTAGATAGATGGTCAAAAGACATGAATTCTATCTTGAAAGATTCAGACTGGATAGAAAGATCTAGTGAGATGAAAATCTCACAGGTAATCAAATTGATTACATTTAGCTTATTGGCAAAGAATTCTGATGACTTAACAGCAGAAAGGCTGTACAAAGATCTAAAATCAAATATCTGTTTAGGAGAAGTAGATTATCTTCTTCAAGGATACAGTGAGACCAGAACAATAAACCCATATGTAATGCCTATAAATCAACAAAGCCAATATAGGAACTCTAGAGAGTTTAAGAAAACAGAAGTAGGACATAGGCGACATGCTAGAAGTCCATCTAGGGATAGGGATACCAGAATCCTATGTTTTAATTGTAATGCATGGGGACACAAAGCACAAGAATGTTTTTATGGGATTATTTGCAGAAATTGCAAATACGAAGGTCACAATGAGTATCAATGTAGGAACCCTCCATTCTGTATTTACCATAATATAATCGGACACAGAACTCATGAATGCGGGAAATTTTCGGGTACCCACAGGGCTAAGAGGAAAATCCCCAGACACAGAATAAATCATTTCAGACCTCCCCATATATATACCGATAGACGGTATTGTGTTAAATATGGGAATACAAGGGAGATGAAAGAAACTGACAAACTGATAATTACTGTTGGTAAAACTTCTGTAGGACCTCTCATTGCGGGTAAAGTGTTCAATAAGCCTATTCAAATTTTTATTGATACAGGGTCTGTAGTTAATGTAATTACTAGTAAAGTTTTAAACCAGTTGAACCCAGGAGTGAAAATGTTGGAACCAATCCGTTACACATTGCAAGGTGTAACTGGAAATCAGTTAAAAACATTAGGTAAGATTGAGCTAGAAGTTGCCTTGTATACAAATGAACAATTGTACATCCCAGTGATAGTGGTAGAAGAGTCTGTTTTTCCAGGAGATTTATTGATAGGATTTGCAACTATGAGAAAAGAAAACATGGTAATTTGTCCTGCTGACTTAGGAATTTTAGTGAAGTCACAGTTAATCCCATTCTTAAATCAACCAGACTTAAGACCAGTGACAGGAATCAATGAATCCTTAGATAACATTTCTATCCTAGATAGCGAGGCCGAGCGGTCCAACCCTACAGAAAGTAAAACAATTTGTGAACCCAACTCAGAAGTTCAGGAAATCCCAGAGATTACTAAATTATCAACCACAGATGCCTTGAGAATTGCAGTTTGCGGATTAACAAGGTCGACATTGTTACATCCCATGTCAATTAATAAGGTTGAAGTGTGTTTGAAAGGAATCAATGTAGACTCTGAAGTAATTACAGTCCCAGAATCAGTTAAACTTAAAGGATTGAAGTGGGACTCAGGGATTTATAAGACAAATAAGAACAGAGTAGAAGTATTAGTAATTAATACTATGAATAAAGAGATAGTTTTAAAGAAAGGTACACAAATAGGATGTATTCAGGTGTGTACTAAACCTATTAAGATTTTAAATGAGAATAGTGAGGAGATAGAATTACCAACTTCATCAATTTGTTCAGTACAAGAAGGCATAGACTTAAGAAATAGATATAAAGAATTATTACAATCAACTAATTGCCCTGAGTTGGATGAAGCTTTATTTGCTTTGATTATGAAACATAAAAAAGCAATTGCTTTGCCGGGGGACGCCTTAGGCAAAACAACTGTTTTAAAACATCACATTAAGTTAAAACCAGGAACGCAACCTATCTACATACCAGCCTACAGAGTTCCTCACTCTAAATTAGCTGTAGTAGATAAACTCATCACTGAAATGTTATCACAGGATATTATTGAACATAGTAAAAGTGAGTGGAATTTTCCGTTGATCTTAGTACCAAAGTCTGATGGGACTATGCGACCAGTTATTGATTACAGGGAACTGAATAAGCACACCATTCGTGACAGGTTACCATTACCCATTATCGGTGACAGTTTGGGAACTGAGAATAGATATTTTAGTACTATAGATATCAAATCAGCTTTTTGGCAAATAGAATTGCATGAAGATTCAAGAGAGTTCACAGCATTTTCTACTACAACAGGACATTATGAGTTCAAGAGAATGCCATTTGGGTTATGTAATAGTCCATTAACTTACATGAGATTAATGAATACTATTCTAGATGGATTGTTAGGAAACACTGCCAGTGTATTTCTAGATGACATTTTAATAGTTTCTCAGACTGCAGTGGAGCACTTTAAGAAATTAGATTTGATATTCTCAAGACTAGGAGAAGCTGGGTTAAAAGTAAAACTTGAAAAATGTAAGTTCTTGCAAGACAGTGTCATTTACTTAGGACATAAGATAGACAGACACGGGCTGAGTACAGTAAATTCAAAGGTGGACGCTGTCAAGAATTTTCCAGTTCCGACCAATGTAGACAAGGTTAGGAGCTTTTTGGGACTAACAGGATATTATAGAAAATTCATTCAAAGTTATGCTGACATTGCTGATCCACTAAGTTTTTTGTTGAGAAAGGACTCAAAGTTCAAGTGGGGACCTGCGCAACAGCAAGCTTTTGACAAGTTGAAAGATAAACTCACGAGTTCACCTACTTTAATTTTTCCCGACTATGAAAAAGAATTCATTCTTTGTACTGATGCGTCTGACATAGGGTTAGGAGGCATACTAATGCAAGAGAGAAATGGAACTTTAAAACCCATAGCTTACACATCCAGACTTTGTAATAGTGCGGAGAGAAACTATTCTATAACTGAAAGAGAAACTTTAGCAGTAATTTATTCTTTAGAATGTTTTAGGGATATGATACTAGGGTATCCCATCAGAGTTTGGACTGATCACACAGCTATTCAGAACTTATTTAAGCATAAGAATCTTAGAGGCAGACTTGCTAGATGGTTTGCGATACTTCAGTGCTATGAAGTTCAATTTGAATATATTCCGGGTAGAAGGAATGTAGCAGATCCACTTTCTAGAAACATTAGTCAACCAATGACTGGGACTGGGTTGATTAATTTTGTTTGTAGTATAGAAGAATTAGTAACTTTAGATGAAGAAATGCTAATAAGAGAACAGAGAGATGATGAGACATGTGATTCAATAGTCAAGCATTTGATGAACCCAAGAGGAGATCCTCCAAAGCTACCAAAAGGGTATAAGATAGAGGAATTTCATTTGATTAATGGAATTTTGTATAGGAAAACATTTGTAAATGAGAAAGATATTTCTAGAGGTCAAGTAAATCAGTTGGTTATACCACAAACTCTGGTAAATGAGATATTGAAGTTACTTCATGATAGTGATTGTAGTTCACATCCTGGAAAGGATAAAACTTATAGACAGGCACAACTTAAGTACTTTTGGCTAGGTATGAAGAAAACTATATATGACTATATAGAAAAGTGTGTAAAATGTGTAAAGGTGAAGGAAAATACACCAAAACCTGCTCCTATACTCACCTATCCCATTCCACAGAAACCTTGGGAAAGAGTTCACATGTATACATTGGAATTACCATTATTAGAGAACGGCTTTAAATACCTATTTGTTGCTATTGATTATTTTTCAAGATTTTGTATATTACAACCCATAATCAATAAGAAAGCTGAAACTATTGCTTCCGTAATCTATGATCAGATAATCTGTAATTTTACTACACCTAACATCCTAGTTTCAGATAATGGGACTGAATTTAATAACAAAATCTTGGAAAATCTATGTAATGTGTTCCACATCAAGAAAGTCAATATACTCGTTAACCATCCCCAAAGTAATGGAGTAGTAGAAAGGTTAAACAAAAAGATAATTATATGTCTTAGAACCCTAATAAGTCCTCATAGTGTAACTTGGGATACTTGGATTCCTTGTGTTAAGTGTAGTTTTGCTTGTGACAAGAGCACGACGCAGTTCGTCCTCAGTGATGGGCACGTAGTCATCTTCATTCGTCCGTAGAAATGCAGCCATTAGACGCAGTGTGCGGATATTCTTGTGAGTGGAGAGTACCTCTTGAAGGGGGACGGAATTTTTTTTTTATATGTGCTTGTTTAGACGAAGTATTTTACAAGTTCTGTCCTGTGCATATTGGGCTGGGCTGTGGTGGAGAGCACTCGACGGTTTCTTCTTGATGGCTTTCTTTATCAGGTGCCACATGGATCCAACGCTGGTCTGGTGGTTGATGCTGTCGATATATTTATCCCATGATTCGGTATGGGCACACTGCTGCAGGGTAACGAGGTCATCTCTGGATTCTGGTACTGGAGGAGATTAGGAGGTGTTGGCTGCCTTTGAAAGACGAGACCATCTCTCTCATCCTTTTTTTCCGCTAGTGGATGTATTGGTCCAAGTCCAGGCGTGGACTTCGCGGCATCTTTTGTTGTGTGGCCTTGTGACGTAACGGGTGTAAAAATCGTGAGTTGAAACAACTAGGGAAGATTTAGGTTCTCAGGTGACTGGAGAACAAATGTTGGTAGAAGAGTGGCGATATAAGAAACATAGTTGGGACAGTATTCCGGAGGAATGGGGAGGCAGAGGCGGGTGTGAAGAGGAGAAGGCCCACTAGGTAGGGTGTATAGTAGTGCAAGTGCGATGTGGTCAGAGAAGAGCGTCTGTATGGGAAAGCACTTAACGTGTGTCGATGCTAGACTAGATGTGATGATGCGGTCGAGCGTGCCTCCTCTGGAGTGTGTGGCAACCCCAATGGGCCAGTGAATGAGGCGGTGGCGACGGGTGTACTTGAGGAGAGGTAGTCTACTGCGGTTCGGGGAGGAAAAGACATCTCCTAGGGCAGGGTGCCGGGCATTGAAGTCCCCCATGTACACCGTCGGACGTGGGTGGGGAGAGGGCAGAAAGATTTATTTTTCCTGGAGCAGAGTAAACATTGTAAGTTCTCAGCTTCCCATTGCCTATGGATATTTCAAAAAGCTGAAATGTCATGTCCTCATGGATAGACCAGCGCAGGAGTTGATGGGGGATGGAAGAGTGAATGTAACTTAGAAGGCTATTCCTGACATGATGGGCTTTAGGAAAAGTAGCCTGAGAGTGGAAGTGCCTCTATCCTAGAATCGTGGTGGCCAATAAAAGCTTCTTGGATAAATATTACTTATGGTTCGTGGCGGCCTACATAGGTCTTGAGAGAAGTAATTTTTGGATAATCGTTGATGCCACAAGCACTCCAGGTGATGATGTGAAATTTCACCTCGTTAGCGAAGTCTGCCTTTAGGTTTACTGGTGGCTGGCGGAAACTATGACGTGGAGGTGGTGCTGCTCTGAGGCGTGTGTCGTTGTGGCTTCATAAGCATTTGGTTACTGAACTTTTCAAACCAGCTGGTGAGGGTCTCCAGTTTCTCGGAGAAGGCGACGACAGTCATGATGACGACTTGGTGGGATTCGACAAGCGTGGCTAGGGTGTACTCTGTGGAGGCTTGTTATGCGGCGAGGCTATCGATGTTATTTTTTATTGCTTTAAAGCGCGTTGTAATTGCTGTGCAATGTACCGTTAGGTTGGCAACGGCCTCGCGAAGGGCAATTACTTGCGGTGAATCTGAAAGGTTTGAGGGTATCAGCAGTGGGACGGCTTTTGGATGCGATCGAGGGAGTGGTGGTGGTGGTGCGTGTGCAGTCTGTGAAGTGGCTACCTGAGCGCGCTTCGTACATCCGCACCATACGTTCACTCTGGGTACGTGAGAGTGGAGTAATTTCCACATGGATGAATTAGGAGTGGGAAGCTGGTCGGCTGCAAAAGCCCCATCAGTGTTGCTGGGCTAAGAGGGGGTGTGATGTGGGCAAGTGCGGGAGGGTTGAGTACCTGCACACCACCCACGCTTGTCAACGGAAGTAGTGCAATACTGTTCATCTTTCATCCTTCGGAACTCGCACGGTGATAGGCAAGGAAGAAAGCTGAAGTGATATTCTGTAGGCGGCGGTTAGGGGTGGCTCCAAACGATAACAAGGCGGTTGATGGGTGCCCCGTTTTGGTAGATACGGCGCACATTGCATATGCCCAGAAGATTTTTCGCTTGGAACGGGTCAACGCCGACAGGATAGCGGGTGACGAGATACGTGGGAAATTTATGTGGTCTATCGATCGAGTCCTAAACATCGAGCTTTAAGGATAAGAAATAACCATTCGTGGCACTCTCAATTATCTCGGTACGTCTGCGTGAAATATACACATAACGAGAGGTGACAGCAGACATTTTCACCTCAGCTAATTCCGGATCGAACCTGAATGACTTGGTAATTTTAGCAAGCCAACGAAGTTTCATATCCACTGTCGGGTTCTCACAGAGGATGAGTTTAACATAAGCAGTTCTGGGGACGAAAGCAGGGGAGGTATTGGCAACTAGGGGAGGTGAACTGTGGGGGAGAGGGTGAGAGTGAGAGGGAGATTTATCGGAAGCCATGGGTTGTAGTTCTCGTCGTGCCTGAACGACTTAAAAGCTAGAGAATAGGATTTGCTCGTGTTCGAAGTCTGGTCCGCAGGTCGTTTGGTGGCGGTGGTGTGGATGGCAGTGGTGGCAGTAGTGATGGTGGTGGCGGTGGTGGGCTGGCTAGCTGGGAACAGTGGCTACCATGGTGAGGTACTAACATGTTGCTAGTGCATTGGCAATGAAGGCCAATATTGCTCAGTGATATCCTCGTCCTCGCTGACGGCAAGGTCGGCATCAATATCAGTGTGGATGGCCGGTCCAAAATAAGCCATGTTTTCTAAGCAATGTGGCAGAATGTAGGCAATTGGTGTTAATGGGTCTGCAGTGACGGGAGTATGACGTTAAGACACGTCATACTCCTTGAACTGCGCATACACACACTGGACAGAGGGGTTTTGCTCAAGGATAGGATTGTCTTATAGCAAACATTGACTAAGTCCTTTATCACTCAAAATACTTATATCACAAGACTGACGTCTGGTGCTTACTGTTGTGCTCAGCTAAGGCTGGAAGAGAGTAGCTCGCTGGATCTTCTATAATTTCTTCGAAAGAGTAGGAGGTCAATTTCGGTTGTGTTTACATTCACAGTCAGCAATGGCCGATGAAAACTAGAGTAGAAAGAAAAGAAGAATTAGAAAGAGGAGAGACAGGGGCTAAAAGAACAGCAGAGCAGAAAGGAGAGTAGTAGAAGGTAAAGGAAGAAAACCAGTGACAGTAAGAGCTGGAGCAGCTGTACAAGCAGCAGCAGAAGGATTGAGAGCAGCAGGAGCAACAAGAGTAGCAGCAACAAAGCAGCAACAGCAGGAGAAAGAGTGAGGAGAGGCAAGAAAAGAAACAGTAGGCGCAGGCAAAGGAGTAGTAGCAACAATAAAAGGAAAACAGTTCCGATGGAGAAAAGTAAAATGATAAGTAGCAGAAGCAGGAGCACGATTAGCAGGAGTAACAGGATCAAGAGCAGCAGTAGTAGGATCACCAGGAGCATTGATAAGAGTAAGAGGAGAATCAGAAACAACAAGAGGAAAATAGCCATCGGTGAAATTACCAGCAGGAAAAGCAAAATAAAAAATATAAGGAAAAACAGCATTAGGGCCAACAGAGGAAGAAGGAAAATCATAAACCTCAGCAGCACGAAGATCAGCAGCTAGAAAATCAGCAGTAAGAAAAACAGCATAAAAATAGTAGCAGCAGCAGTAGCAGTAACAAGAGTAGCAGGAGTAACATAACAAGAAGTAACGGCAGAAGGAGGTGCAGAGGCTGTTAAGTAAAAATAAAATATAACAACAGCAGAAGAAGCAGTGAAAAATAAAAACAGCGGCAGTGGCAAAAAAAAAAAAAAAAAAAAAAAAAAAGCAAGACCACCATGAAGTCTAGCAGCAGAAGCAACAAAAAGAAAAACAGTACAATGGAATAGACATTGACCATGACCATGGCCATAACCATGGAAATGACTATGACACATGACTATGACATATGACTATGACACATGAGAATGACACATGACAAAGATTCATAGCATTGACACATGACAATGACACATGACAAAGATTCATAGCATTGACACATGACAATGGCACATGACAAAGACACATGGCAATGACACATGACCATGATAATGACCATGACCATGATCAGTGACATTAACTATTTTCTTTTTATTTTATTGTTGTTTATCTTTTCATATACTTTCTATTGTACTCAGAATATAGGATACTCACAGTTCCCGAGAATACACAAACATAGGTTTAATATTGAGTTAGTATAGACAAATTTTAATCATTAGTTTATGAAACACAACAAAACATCAATGTTAGAATACACACTGAACATCAAGACCTTGGAGTACGAGTAATCATACATTTATTAAAAAGGAATGACTTTGAAAACAAAGACAAAGGTACCAAATGGGTAGACCTTCAAAGCTGTTATTGATGAAAAAAATGCACACATATGTGTTGTCAAATTTTACTTTCATTTGTTCATTTACTTATGCATATGCTTGTACAAATGTTTATTTGATCTTCTACTTCCAGTCATGTCATGGACCAATATTTATTTAATAAAAAAATCTTCGTATTGCACATAGTTTGTCAACACTTTCCTAAAATGTTCCCTGAGTTGATGTACCGTCACAGTGTCCACAGACTTATTTCAGACATATATGACATTCATAAGCTACATTTCCCTGCGATTGGACGCAATTACTTCGGGTATGCTTTTCATACGTAGCCTATTATATAAAGGGTGGCTCAAAAATTGCCTTACCCAAACATTATAAAGTTATTTCTTTTTATCTTCGACAAAAGTTACCGTACCCAAACGTTATTGTTTTTTTTTCATAAAATAAACACATTATTCAAACATTATTAAATTATTCTTAGTGCAGCGATATTTTACTATTATTTATTTTATATTTATTAATGTTAGAGTATGGTAACATTTGGGTCTCCCTGTAACTTAAAGGCCAGACTAATACTAAGTACATATGTGTACATAAAACTCCAACTAAATAGTCATGGACCATCATTTCGGATTTTTTCTCTTCGATTTTCCTATTCTTTCTTTTAGTTCCTCTCCTTTGCCGCCTGGTTGGATCAAGAAAAATGACCAAGGGAGAGAGACAGTTACCAATACTGGATATCTATATGTCTGCCACTGTCCTTTGCTCTTTTATCCACAGCAGAGCAAACCCCATTCTTCTTTTTTCATATGAATAGGCTGCAGTATGAGTATTGCATATAGAAGAAATATATTAATTCGGAAGCCAACATTGGAAATTGAGGGCTATACATACTTGAACACAAATATGGCCATACCATCATACCCATATGTATGTATATATATATATATATACATATATATTTATATATGTATATATATATATATATATGATATATATACATACATATATATATATATATATATATATATAGGTATGTTTGTATATATATATATGTTTATATATAGTTATGTAAGTATATATATATATACATATATATATATATATATATATATATATCATTAAAAGTGATGGCTAGTTGTGCATTAATAATTTTCTTAAAGGTATTTTCCATATACCTTATTAAGGATTTGTTTTCCTTAGGAAGGAAATTTATGACTTGGCTGTATGTAGTCATATTAGCTAGATCGCGATTTCGGGTTCAAGACCCTTCTTCAGTAGCTATAGGGATAAGAATTAATCCGAAGATTCTAGTAAAGATCTAAGTTTTATACTAGAGTTCCTATACTTGCTAATCACTGGGGGAGGTCACCTGGTATTACGGGCAGGGACGAAATGTCACGTGCGCTAGGAGCCTCCGGGTTTGTGTTGTGGCGGAATGTGGCGTTTTGTCTCGTAGTTGGACGAGTGGCGTTTTGTCTCGTATTGGCGTTTGTGGTGTTTTGTCACATGTTTGTATTTGTAACGGTTTGTCTCATGCTTGGAAGGGCTCTAAGGCCTTTTGCTTGTACATTTAGGTTTGGGGTCAACTCTTTAATATACAACGCTTCTAAAATTGGGAGGCGTCTATCGTCAGTATAAATCCAAAATCTCGGTGTTTTTCTCTAGTGTCTCTCTTGCTAGTGTTATGCCGTGGGCTTCTCTTAAGTGATTTTTAGGGGCTGCAGATGTCAGGTGGTATGAGAGGCGACGGGATAACCTCATTGTCGTCATGCCAATATAGGTGGAAGGGAGGGCTTCACAGTTCCCTCGTGTACATGTGAACCTATAGATGACATGTGATTTCTGAAGTGACATTTCGTCCCTGCCCGTAATACCAGGTGACCTCCCCCAGTGATTAACAAGTATAGGAACTCTAGTATAAAACTTAGATCTTTACTAGAATCTTCGGATTAATTCTTATCCCTATAGCTACTGAAGAAGGGTCTTGAACCCGAAATCGCGATCTAGCTAATATGACTACATACAGCCAAGTCATAA
>NW_027467712.1:1743332-1755832 GCF_046742065.1 Oratosquilla oratoria
TGGGCGATGTAAGCTTCATATGCAATGTTGCAGGGTGACTAAAAGGCAAATCCGCTTGCATAGAATTACAAATCATAACATACTACAAATATTACCAAGTAATAAAGATAATTCACATTTAATATATATATATATATATATATATATATATATATATATATATATATACATATAAGTTGAAATTATTCAAAACATCCATATCTAAAAATATTGGCAGTTTTAACGATTTTAAGATTTAAACATATTATACGGAAGTTTAAATATTTTCAAATATCACGTGTTTGAATAATGAAAATGTTAATCATTTCTGGAGATTTAGACAAAAAGATACGCATGTACTTATAAGTTGAATAATTCAAAACATCCCTATTTAAAAATATTGGCAGTTTTGACGATTTTAAGAGATTTAAAAATGTTATACGGAAGTTGAAATATTTTCAAATATTACGTGTTTGAATAATAAAAATGTTAATCATGTCTGGAGTTTTAGACAGAAAGATACGCATGTATGTATGCACTTGCACGAATGTACTCGAGGTAATGAACACAACCACAGACACATACACACAGCACAAGCACACACAGACACATCATACACGCGCGCACAAGAAAACACACACACACACACACACACACACACACACACACACACACACACACACACACACACACACACACACACACACACACACACACACACACACACACACACACACACACACACACACACACACACACACACACACACACACACACACATACACACACACACGCACACACACACATACACAACACAGGCACGTGCATAAACACGCACACAGACACGCATGAGCAGACGCACACGCGCACAAACACATGTACATACATGAGCAACACGCACAAACAGGAGACGCTACAGTCAAACAGTACAATGTCCGGAATGTATACACCTCAGTACATTGCAACAGTACACGGATTCATCATTTGGCAAGGACAAAATTTGTGCTTCCACTTGACGGTGTACCAATTTTATGGTTTCAACAGTTACTCTACGTACATACTTAAACACAATGTTCCTCGAAGTTTCTTCAGTATCTCCTTCACCATGTATTAAATTCTTCCTTTTCATAAGGTCTGGCTTGAAATGGTCTTCATGATCTAACTTAAGTGATCTTTTCCACTCAGAGTAACTGTTGGTATACTAGGTTCTGTACACTTTTTCGGACTCACAATCCAGACCTTTGAAGTGCCTTTTTTCTTTAGTAGCAATACAGCTAGTTTCCTTAGTCATGGCATGCTACAAATTTTCTTAAATCGTTAAAACATAGTTATACAAATGCATATACTTCAACTTGAGTCCAAATGATAGTGAACCACCCACATGTAGATTTGCCCTGCCGAATGAATTGACTCGTTACCGTCGGTGGCTTGGCCAACGTGTACTATAGACTTTGTTACCGTTCATATAGATGCCAATTTTTTTTATTTCTTTCAACTGTAAAGATCACAAAAACGACAAAAATTCGAGAAAAAATATAACTGTATAACAAAAGAAAATCAATATGTTTATTGTAAATAGGATATTCATTTTAGCCATTTAAATATTGGAAAATTACCTTTAAAGCCAGTTAAGTATTTAGACTATCGATGAGTGATCCAATTTATTATGTTCTTTAAAATATATAAGCTATTTCCTATATCCTTTCGTTTTTCCACTTAACATTCACATTTATGACCCATTGAGTGGCTCTTAGATTTTTAATATAAGCCCATAAGAACAACATAGGAATTGAGGAGACTGCAAGATATAAGACCTACATTGGGCAGTTCCATGCCTCTTACCCTTTTCTATCCCTTAAAGCAAGTAGAAAATATAAAGATTTAGAAGTGGTGGTTTAAGCTGGAACACAGTCATTGATGTGATGCAAGTTATATCATAGGGCAAAACCTCATACGCCTCAGCACTATGTAATGGAATATACACAGCAGAATACAGAGAAATGAACATTTATAACTGCACGGAACAAGTTTGTTACATGATAAACAATGAAGTTGCATAGAAAACTGTAAAATATTAAAAATGTACATGAAACTGTCAAGGACACCGATGTGTGCCTCTGTGAATAAATTTGTGAACCCTAGTGGCAGCCATGAGCTGACATGCTAGCATGCTAGCATAACCCTTTTCATGTAAATGTCAATACACATAAATATAAATAAATAAATACACAAGAAAGTGATTCGAGAGACCTTGTGGTGGTGGGTAGCTTGTATATACGAGTATGTGAGCTAATGGTGGCGCAGGGAGCGGTTCTGATGTTCAGGTTGCTTATAGTGATGGGGACCTTGTCTTTTTTATTTGGAGAGGAGTATTATGGTGAGGAAGCTTACTTTGGAGGCGAGGGCTAAATATTATAGTGGAAGGGAAGCTTCCTTTGGAGATGTGGATATAGTGGTGGTGGGGAAACTTGCTTTGGAGGAAATGTTTATTTTTTGGTTGTGGGGAAGCTTGCTTTGGCGGGGGAAGGGATTGATATTGTGGTGGGGGAGGGAGCTTATGGTGGAGGAACTTGTGGTGGGGAAACCTTGTGGCGCGGGGGGGAGGCTTGTAGTGGGATGAGAGTTTGTGGTGGTTATGAAGTGCTTATGGTGGTGGAGAAACTTGTGGTGGTGGGGTAGCTTATATCGATTGGAGAGGCTGTGTTGGTTGGGAATACTTGTGGTAGTAGGGGTATTTGTGGTGGTGCGGAGGACTTACGGTTGTAGGAGAGCTTGTACTGGTGAGATTTGTGGTGGTGATGGTGTTGTAGTCGCATCTAGGAGAGCTTATGGTAGTCGAGGTAGCTTGTGGTGGTGGGGGAGTTGTGGTTGTGAAAGAGCTTCTTGTGGTAAGGGAACTTGTGGTGGTGGGGTGTTTATGATAATGTTGAGGACTTGGTGATAGGAGATATTGTAGTGGTATGGAGGTTTGTGGTGCAGATAATAGAGCTTGTAGTGGTGGGGAAGTTTGTGGTGGTGGTGATGGGGAGTTTGTGGTAGTAAGGGAGCTTGTGATGGTGGGGGAGTTTGTGGTAGTAGGGGGAGCTTGTGGTGGTGGGGGAGTTTGTTCTGATGGGGGATCTTATGTCTTTTAAAAACGTTCATATATCAGTAATAATGATGACTGTTTCCTCGATTTTCACTGAGTGGAAACGCGTAGCTATACAGTTGGTAGCATCATCCTCGTGAACTCATGTAAATATCTGAGAAAGAACATTGCACTATTGTCTGTATTGTACTAATGTGGGACTGTTTCTATGTTACCGTCATTTGGAGCAAAATAGTAGCCGGTTGTCAAATCTAATATAAAAATCTGTCTATCTATATAATACGGGATTTTCCCCTTATAAGGAAGGTAATCAAGTCAAAAAGTAAGTACTCACTCCCGCCCATTTCACTCCCACCTATTCCACTCACGTCCCCACCAATCCGTCCCCTGATTGCGCGATCTTTTGACTTCAAAAGTACATCACTCATTAATAAGCCATATTAATCGTTAGTACGTCCATATTTGGAATATGCTGTTTTCGTATGGTCACAGAATCTCATTAAAGACATTGACAGACTGGAAAAAGTACAACGGTGAGCCACAAAACTGATTCCAAATATAGAAAATAAATCATACGAAAATCGACTAAAGCACATGAGTCTGTTTTCCCTAAACAAGCGATTCAGAGGTGATTTGATACAGATCTTTAAATTCTAAAGGGAATTGACAACATCAAAAGTGACAAAATTTTCACATTGAATGAGAATCAGACAAGAAACAATGGTCTCAAACTATCCGGAAATAGATTAAATTTGGAAGTGGGTAGAAACAACTTCGCCAACCGTGTAGTTAATGAATGGAATAAACTTCCTGCACAGGTAGTGCAATGTAGTTCAGTTCGAAGCTTTAAGAATGATTTAGATAAACACCTAAGCAAGATACTGTAATGATTATAATTTATTTTATATTATTTGTTTTTGTTTTGTTATCATTTGTCTGTTTGATTTTCATTTATTATTAGTTACATGTCAATTTATCATTATTTAGTATTGACCTGTTTCTTTATTATCTAACTATACCTATGCATTTATTTATGTATTTTATTTGTTATTTACATTATTATAATTTTTATTCATTAATTTATTATTATTATGATTTTTTCGCATCCGACCTAGATATGGACCAAAAGGTCTCCTATCGGCATGCTCCGCCTTTGTAATCCTTTATAAAAAGCCCTTCGGGCTACGTCAGAATATCATTCATACATAACCACTCCCTACCCCCCCCCTTATCCGCCCCCCCTTCCTTGCATCACAGAATCATCTATACACAGCCTTTTCCCCTTAAAATTGATAGAGAAATTTTGTGACCGGTCAGGAAATCGAATGTCATACCCCATCACCTCAAAACGGGCGTGAAGCTGTTTAGGCTCTTCGAAGATAAGCGGTAAGCCTATGGTTATTGTCTGGATTTTATTTCTCAGGATTACCACCTGTATGTACCCTTCAGTAAGTTGGATAAACGTCAAAGTGTGTCCCGAAAAAGAAAGAAAAAAAAATATATATATATGGTAACATGATTTGACTGAATCTCAGGGACCAGTTGCTGGTTTCATATAAAATCATACCATCAATACCATATATTTTTCCAAACACCTTTGGTGTCAAGACCATCGAGGCGACTTTTCAAACCAACATTTTGCGTCATAAAACAGAACTACCTTGGTGTTTTTCTAATTTTTCCTAAATGACAGGGTGACATCGAGAGGACGCCTTTTTCTCTTGGTCTTTCTCGTATGGTCCAGAAAATTCTGGGATAAATAGACACTCGCTGGAACAAGTTTTGTTATATTAGTTTAAAAAAATCAACAATTGAGACTTGGCAAAATATTTATGACAACAGAAATAAAGGAGGAAGAGCAAGAGGGAAAAAAAGGAGATTGTAGGGAATGGTCAGAAGGAAAATGAGAAGGAAAAACTTAAAAAAAAAGAGAAAAATGGAGTTCAGCAGAAAGCAATAACAGGAACTCTACGTCAAGTCCAACCAAATTCTGAAGGAAACTAAGTTCCAGGAGGTCAGTAAAAACAGACATTACTCCACATTAGGACAAGAAGTTTACAATACCTGGAAGGAATTGTATTCTTCTGAAACCTCTAAGGCACATGGTCCTACTCAAACTTGAGTAAAGTCGTCTGCCTTATGCTAAAACCAAATCAGTAAAAAATTTCATCTTGGCAAGGTGGTTAATATATGTAAAAGAAAGGCCAATTGTCATTTATGCTGAGGAACTCGTTTCATCCCAATCATTATTTCAGATACAAAGTGAGGATATGCTCATATGCCCCTATGGTTGAGAAGAGAAGAAATCGCCAATAGCCTTCGTAGATCGAACATTGAATGTAATAGGGGGGATCGAAATCCAACTTGACACTTAAGTACTCGTACGTTTATGACATTCGAGGGAACACAAAACACTTGATATTGTTTGTCGAACCTTTCTGAAAGCATTGACATTACACTTTGAACAATCTTGCCAACCCAGTACTACTTAAACTATTTTGTTGGTCTGGATAACGTCAAATGATTTCTTGATTGTATTTTCTTCTTTGCTACGTCCTTCAGTTATTATATTTTGGTCGAAGCTACATTATTTTGTCCAATATAGAAGGAGAGAGATAGTGTCGATGTTATTTAACCAATCACACAAATACTTTTCTTAATGTTTCAGACTCCCTAATTGTACTTCCAGAAATTTACGAACTTCCTCTTTCTCCGCTTTTCTTTAGTTCCCGTCACTCAAATTCCAGACTAAATAAAGGGTCAACTACAGTGGCTCTCAACCTGGCGGCCATGACATGAATTTAGGGGTGGGGGTGGGCATGGCCTGTTGTTACAAATTATACATTTCTATATAATGTGATGTAGGTTAGGTCTATCATAAAAATGTATCAAATGTAAGAAAATTATGATTGTCAAAATTTTTATAAAACAAAGGTTTTCTATTCATTCATATTCTGTTTTTTATCACTTTTTTTTTTTTTTTGGCGGTTTGGAATTTGGTAGTAAAATGTAGGTGCGCCACACAAATGTTGAGAATACATAAAGAGAGAAATGGAGTAAAGACGGTTGAGAACCACCAGTCTACCCCGACCAATCAAAACATAATTTCTCACCCCTTAATTTCTCTTGTTTAGAATAACGTCTAAATAACTAAAAACGTCGTCAATATGTCTTATTCACCTCCGTGGATCACCCTTGATAACGAAGGGATTAGAATCTACTTCCATTAACTCCATTGTACACTTGAAACAACGACCACTTTACAGTAGTTGCTTTGTTAAGATCCCTAAGGAGTGTTCTAACGCCAGGCAACTTTGAACAACATAGTAAACGTCACTGTAACAACTCAATCAATTTCTTAAATATATTGGCACTATGAAACTTTGTCTTGTGAATGGGATTAGGAATTTAATTTCTATGTCACAAAACCAATATATAGAACTCCTTTCATTTGACTATGGTCAGAAAAATATAAAAGATGTAAAGGGAATTAATTTGGATGCTGATCGTAAAACCGAAAGACTGTAGATAACCAACTATTAATTTTCATTATTTTGTTCAAACATTCTCTGCGGGTTAGGCCGTTTTAACGCACTTAAATGATTGATTGCAGTCTCTTATGTATAGTAAACTTATTCAACATATTTCTTATTGTACATTTGTATTATTCTCTGACTTTTATCGTTGATGTAATATTCATAGTTAAAAGAAAATAGATATTTGGCATATTGACGAAAGAAAACAATCCTTTACTCATTCGTCGATATTTGTCCCACCCAGCGGTAATGGGTCAACTAATATGACAGGGTAATTCGTTATGCGTGTGCTTCATTATCATTTAGACGCAAGATATTACATGAATGTGTACCAGTGTTATGCCGATTTAAGAAAATGTTCAATAACTATGAAAATTGTCTGTATCATATTTGAAAAAAGTGGTTGTACCCTGGCTTGGGGGTCCGAGCAAATGTGTACGAACCCAGTGCATTACGTTTTAACCTATTACTAAGAAAAGATCACTGGTAGACCCTGAAAGTATATTCAATCAAGTAGTTGAGAGAAAAAAAGAATGTATAATGTGACGAAAGAGATACTGAAGAAACTTTGAGAAATAATGTTTTTCATATACATGCGTAATATTACTATTCCTAGTGCGAACTTTATAAACCCCAAGTGAATACATACTATACATCTACTCCTCAATAAATGAAGACTGTAAGTTTTCTTTTCATTTTCGATTATGTGATGTGTTTGAATTAGTTTTCGTGCATATTGCTTGTGATGTTCCATAATTTTTGCATTATGACGGTGTTATTGGTTTATTTTCATAGAGAGCAAGTAAACAAAATGCTGAATGGAAATCAGTATATATTTTACGATGTTACTCTAACGAATTTCATGATACCCTCTCGTCTCAGCCACAGACCATTTGATAAGGATGAATTTTAACAACATAAAGCTGATATGGTAACTTACACTATCCCTCTTTTCTGCCGCTTTTTTTTTTATTTTTTAATATCTCTATTACTAACCAAACTACTCCCTTTCAATATCATTTAGTGCCATACGGTATTTATACCTAGCACTAGAATATCAGCATTTAATGTAATAACAAGATAACTAGTACCTTATTCTTTCTTATCATATTATCAATCCCTTACCTATTGATTAAGTTAAATGGGTGCCATTAAACGTAAGCGCTAGCCCTTTTGTTCCGATGAAGTTATCTAATTTAGTTGAAGAGTCGACACCATAGCGACAGGGTAAGACTATTCCAGTTCTGTTTAATGGGGCAAGCGATAGGGTCCTGCTAAATGTCTTGGACAATGTAGACAGACATAACAGAATCTAATAGATACCAAGAAAAATGCATTTCTGCTCTTATTTGATGCTTAATGTTATTCAAAATTACCTGATATATTATCTTTACCTAGATTTATGTTTCAGATTACATACAAGATTAATCAACCATGCCACAAACCAAAGGAGCAGTAGACCTATCTGAATTTCAGTGAGGTCGTATTGTGGGTCAATATCAAGGTGGACTTAATCAACGCAAAATATCTAAAAATCTGTCAATACTCCTTTCTACTGTCAATAGAGTGATCGTACAATTCACCAGAGAGGACAAAAAGGGCACCAAACCTCATTCAGTCCGTCCCGGGCCTTCAGAAAGAACCTTGCGTCTTGTCAAAAGAAATGTTGAAGAGGATCCAAATTGCGAGGTTTCTGACATAGCAACACAAGCTGATGTCAGTACCAGAACAGCTGTCAGGTATCTCCACAAACTGGGCCACTATGGCAGAGCTGCAGGAAAGAAACCATTCATTCGTCCAGCCAATATCAAGCGCAGAAAGGATTGGGCTGTTGAGATGGTGGAGAGACCTGTGGCCTTTCGGAGCACTGTCATTTTCTTTGATGATTCATGATTTACATTCCTTTCTGACAGTGGAAGAGTGTGGGTCTGGAGACTCTATAGTCAAGAGTTTTACCTCAAAAGACTGCAGCCAACAGTGAAACATGGCATTTCAATAATGGTGTGGGGTGCAATTCGGAGTGATGATCGATTAGAGCTTGTGGAATGTCAAGGAAACATCAATTTAGGCAAATATGTTTCTATTAAGGGAAAGACTCATTCCAATAATCTCTAGTGGTAGAATGAGTAAAAATATCTTCCTATTTAAGGAAGACGGAGCTCCTTGTCATACTGCCCAAGCAACACATAATTGGTTGAGCCAAAATGGGATCAGGAAACTTCCATGGCCAAGTCAGTCCCCGGATATGAACCCTGTAGAACATCTCTGGGGCATATTAGACCGACAACTTCACACACACACAAAAAAACAAAAAACAAAAAAACCAGGAAGCCATCTTCATATCACAAACTCTTAGGATTACTACGAAAAATATGGTAACAAATTCCTCAAGATGATATTGATATTAGTGAGCTAATCACTAGCATGCCTAGAAGGGTCCTTGCATTAAAAAAAGCATATATTAGTTATTCATCTTGTGACCGTGTATAAGCACTTTAATTGTATCAACTGCTTGTTTAATAAATCAAACGATTTCTCTTGGTATCTATTCAATTCTGTCATGTCTGTGTAGACTGTAGAGACTAAGCTTGCCGATGCTCATCCCTATAATTAATTCACACCCTCACCTCCCTCCGGAAGTGTAACCTACGGCAGTATATACTACGCCACTGTATCCTACAATATTGTATCTTACGGCGTTATATACTACTGCGCTGTATCATGCAGCAATGTATCCTGTAATAACATCTTAACATATAATGTTCTATGTTGCAACTTACAATGTTGCATAACACAACATCGATAAAAATTGTATCTATCAAGATACGTGACCACCGTTTTCCTGTATTTTATTTTCTTTTTCGTGAAATTCAGAACAATATTGAACTTTCTCAAAATGTAGGAAATATATAAACAAATAGGTGAAAATTGACATCAAATTACCATCACCACCAATACCAGTACCTCCACAATTACATCCTACACCACCGCCATCCCTACCATCTTCATTACTTTTATTACATCCACATCACATCTACATCTCCACCTTTACTATCTTCACCACCACCCCCGCCGCCATCTACGCCACCTCCATGACCAAATCTATCACCACCACCACCTCTATCACCTCCACCTCCATCTACACCACCATAACCATATCCACCTTCATCACTACCACCGCTAACATCACCACCACTACCACCACCAGAACCACCACTACTACCACCATCATTACTACCACCCCCACAAGCACTACCACCAAAAACACCACTATTACTACCCCACATCCACTACCTCCACCAACACCACCTCCAATACCACCACCACTACTACTACCATTACCATCTCCAGTACCACTACCACCATTACTACCACCCCCACAACTACTACCTCCATCAACACCACCTCCAATACCACCACTACTACTACTACCATTACCATCTCCAGTACCAATGCCACCATTACTACCACCTATACAACTACTACCTCTACCAACACCACCTCCAATACCACCACTACTACTACTACCATTACCATCTCCAGTACCACCACCACCATTACTACCAGCCCCACAACTACTACCTCCACCAACACCACCTTCAATACCACCACCACCACTACTACTACCATTACCATCTCCAGTGCCACCACCACCACCTCCACAACCACTACCACCACCAACATCACCATTACTACCCCACAACCACTACCTCTACCAATACCACCTCCAATACCGCCACCACTGCTACAGCCATTACCATCACCAGCACCAACACCACCACTACCGCCACTGTTACCGTCACCATTACTATCACCATTTTCATCACCATCACCACCACCTCAATCACCACCACCATAAATATGAAGAAGCTGACAAGGCAATTCGAAGGGCGGCATCTCCATTTTTGATGCCCCCTTATATA
Source organism: Oratosquilla oratoria (assembly GCF_046742065.1). Classification (NCBI taxonomy): domain Eukaryota; kingdom Metazoa; phylum Arthropoda; class Malacostraca; order Stomatopoda; family Squillidae; genus Oratosquilla; species Oratosquilla oratoria. The sequence continues at coordinate 1,753,859 of NW_027467712.1, forward strand.
ACTAGTAAAAAACTGCTACCCAGTTCTTCGATCTGCAATACTAAATGCATGGCAAAGATGCAAGGGAGTAACACTCAACAAGTCACTAAGTACTTAACGTCATCGTAAACGACCATTTGTAATAAAACTAATACTCCTAAAAAGAAGGCATTACCAACGCACACATGACCACCTCATGACAGGAAGCTTACTTTCTCTTTTGCCAATATAAAACTCATTTCATGATAACATACAGACTACAAGACGGCCCAATTTAAACAACACCCCACAACAATAAATTTTTTGGTAATTTACCCGATCAAACAGCAATGACTCTTCACTATATTCTGTTCTACAAAACAACAATACCTATATCATCTCTCCAAACACTTCCTGTAGAAAAGAGGACTCTTAACCAATTAAAAATACACTCGACTAAGTAAGCATACTTATGAAATATAACACAAACAACAGCTCAGGAGCTCAGGATTATCCACAAGGATGGAAGTCCTGATAAATTACGGTTCAAAACATCAAACACCGCCACAAGAAGCACCATACTTACAACCACCATATTCACAATCGCCATCGATCCATACCACCATCACAATCACTACCACTATCACCATGACTACCACCCCATGACAGCCACTACCATCATCGCCACCTCCAACATCATCATCACCCCTACCTCCACTATCACCTCTATCTATCACCACCTTTACCATCACCATCATCAATTGCACCATCTCTGTCTCCTTCAGGACCTTCATCACCACCTCCATCATTAACTTCATCTCCACTTCCACTGTACCTCTACCACCTCCACACTAACCACTTCCACTTTCACCAGTACTATCTACACCACTGTCACATGCACCTCACCTCCAACACCACCACCTCCACCTCCAGCCTCTTCTCTCACTCCCTCTCCTCGTTCTCTACATCATTCAGCTCGTTCTTTGTTCGTCATGAAATCCATACCCTCATTAATGTGTTTTTCTCCCCAGGCTCACTTGCTAGATATTTCCTTTTTGTAGCTAAATTTTGTTCCCCCTTTGTACTTTTATGTATATTTGATTCCACGTTTGATAGGCTCTTCCTTGGTCAGACATTCCTCTCCTTTCCTCTTATATTCTCATGTAATTTCTTTCCTTGAACAAATTCTTGTGTTTTATTTTTTCAACCCCCTTCTATCTCTTTATTTTCCCACAATAGTATTTCTATGATCTTTATTGTTTTTTCTTCTTCTTTCAGGAGGGATCTTTCACTTGGTCATAGATAATATTTTTTCCTTGTTTCTTTTCTGTTTTTTTTTTTGTTTTTTTTTCCGTCGCCAGTCTTAACTAAACATTTCCTCCAGCGAAGTTGGGCAGAGGTTATGTGATCGGCAGCCTCTGTCGGTCCGCGAAATATCTCTCAAAGTTGCATTCGAATTTCGAGGAAAAGTTTGAGAGGGCTAACCCATTGGACACGAAAAGGTTGATTTGTTCTCAGGTAGAACCAGAACGTGATACGGATGCACGATTTTATCATTGTTAGTTATTGTTCCCTTCATATTTTTCTCCATACACTCCCTTTTCTCACTTTTCCTCTCCATTTTATCTCTAACAGTTTCTCTCCTTTTATCTTGTTATCATCGTCTACTCCCTCACTTTTCATCTTCTCTTTGTGACCCCCTCATCTTCCCCTCTTTTTTATCTTCCTTGCCCATCCCCTCGACTCCCTCATTATTCCAGATTCTCTCGCTTATTCTACTCATTCTGTTAGCCTTCCCTTTGCTTCTTCTTTCAACTTCTTTCTTCGTCTCTTCTTCCTTCTTTCTCTTAACTTTTCCAGACTCTCTCTCTCAGCTCCCCCCTACACCCGCTCCTCAGACTCTCCATTCCTCCAAAATTCCAGATCGCAACATGTATTCGAAAGACGCGCTTCCGTTCCCCCTTCTCTCTCTCTCACATCCACATTCACTCCCTCTCTCACTCCTCCCCTAATTCC
>NW_027467712.1:1765832-1785832 GCF_046742065.1 Oratosquilla oratoria
TGAGTGGATCAGAAGAGGAACAAAGGGAGTAATTGGTGAGGAACATTGTGGGTTTAGGACAGGTAGGGGTTCTGTAGATCAGATTTTTGTGGTAAGATAAATTGGCGAGAAAGCTGTAGGAAAAGGTAAGAATGTTTTGGGGGGCTTTTATATATCTGGAAAAGGCTTATGACGGGGTAGACAGGAAGGTAATACGAGAGGAATTGCAGATATATGGGATAGAAGGAAAGCTGTTAAGAGCAGTCAGGAGTTTTTACTAGAGTAGTAGAGCTTGTGTTAGGATTAAAAATGGAGAGTAAATGGTTTAAGGTAAAGGTGGGACTTCATCAGGGATGTGTTATGTCACCCTGGCTGATAAATCTATACATGTATGGGGTGGTGCGGAAGGTGAATGTAAGGGTGGTGGGTCAGGGATTGGAGATGTTTGCAATACCAAAATAATTCTGCACATAAGAAAAGAAAACATACAAACCTTACTAATTATCGACCATTTAAATTATCACAAATGTACAAAATGTTTTTGAAGATTCTTACAAAAAAGCATGTCACTTACAAAAAGACTAAGTAAGGTTGTAGATGAAAACTAGACAAAAAAGAAGGTATGAACTAGAAGTGGATGGTCTACATAAGCATTCAACACAAATATAATCAAATAATGTAAGCCAAACAATGAAATGAATATTTTTATTTTTTTTATTTTAGATTACGAACTCTAGAAATTCCAGATTTTAAATATTGAGAAAATTAACCACTTAACTCCACGAAACAGATTGCAAGCAAAAACATCATAAAACTTCTTCAAAATACTTCTGTGAAAAATACAGCTGTAGATTGACTACATGGAGATAGATTAGATACTAAGAATGAGAATGAATGAAACTGAGACACACAATTTCACCCACATTTTTACAACTTACATCGGAAGGATTTTCAGTGAGCTGAGTTGAGAGCGGAATATCAGTTGATGACAGCTATTTGGGACACAAATGAATATTTGTAAATGCTCAGTTATTTCAACGAAGATTAAAGATCTATTTAAGGGTAAGAATAAAATTGATGCAATGTTAAACACGAAGGTTCAGAGTAAATCAGACGGAATAGAAGAATAAAGCTTTATTTGTCAAATGATGAAATTTATTAAAGATGAAGAAAATTGGATAATAAGATGTGTCACAATTGTTTAATTTTTTTTTTATATAGAAACAAAATGAAAGGGTTCCTAATTATTTGCATGAAACATAATGTTGGTAATCTACGTATAATGCAAGCTATGATAATTGGTTTACAACTTGAAAATCGAGGAAAGCGACTGAGACAATGCCAAGGAGAGTAGTGCAGATGAGAGAACAGTTTTGGGAATAACATTGAAAGAGAAGAAGAAGAGGGCAAATTTGGAAAGAGTCCTGACAGGAATGAGATATATTGTACAGAGAGAGGCAATAAAGGAGCGGAAATAGAATTGGGCAGGGCAATTAGCCAGGAAGGAGGTTGGCGGATGAGGGAAGACTGGTATGCTCTTGATTTGAGGCTGTGAGAAAGCAACTATGGGAGAGGTAGATCAGACAGGTAGAGAGACGTGGTAGAAAAATATGCAGGGGTCATATGACAGTTCGTAGTCTCTGCTCTCTCTCTCTCTCTCTCTCTCTCTCTCTATATATATATATATATATATATATATATATATATATATATATGTGTGTGTGTGTGTGTGTGTGTGTGTGTGTATATATATACATATATATATATATGTGTGTGTATATATATATATGTGTATATATATATATATATATATATATATATATATATGTGTGTGTGTGTCTCTCTCCCTATACTTTCTCTCTCTTTTGCCCTCTCTATAGTACTCTCTTTAGGCCTGTCTTTTCCCCTTTCCCTCTCTCTCTCGCCTTTTCTCTCGCCCTCTCTCTCGCCTTCTCTCTTGCCTTCTCTCTACCCCTCTCTCACGGCCTGTCTCTCGTTCTCTCTCTTTACTGTTTCTTTGTTTCATGTACCCTATTTATGTTTCACCCTCCATTACACCTGTTCTCACACGTATCTATTTTTCCTATTTAATTTCGTCTCTTAGTTTTCTAATCTTTGAGATCGGTAACGAAGGAGATGGTTTGAAGGTCTACTTTGGGGCTGGCCAGGGATAAACCACAACATTGGATGTGAAGGATCAACGTGGCTGCGCAATATTACTGCTTTGTCCCTCACTTATTGGTCGAGTGATTCATTTGTCTTTCTTTCTTGGGAATATCAAATTTTAATCATCTTACTACATCTATATCCACATTTCAAATATGTTTCAATCTTTGTTGATACTATATCAAACCGACATCATTATTATTGGCGCTTTCTCATGTTATTGAGTTGTTACTAGGGGAACCTGTGTGTGGAAGGGCTTACACAACGAAGCCTGGTGTCATTCATATCCATACACATCCTATTTTTTTCTCACAGGATTTCCTCTCCCTTAAATACCTCTCTGCCATATACCTTGAGCTTAAAAAAGAGCGTTCTAAGATTACCGCTACATTATCTCGCGCAAGATCTTACCTTACCCAACGTACTCAAGTACAGCCAATCTATCTAACATATTTGTGATTTCCATTATCAAAGCATTAGAAATAATGACACCTGACAGAGTGATATAGGAGCTTGTCTTGATGAAATAAAATAGTGTAAAATGTTGTCTAACAAACATCATGTTACAATTTCTGTGGTATAGTTGTGAGCTTTCCAGCTTATTGATTACTTCGTCCCTATGCATAGAATATATAGAAAACAGAATATAAGAAATAAGCACATATATACTGCTCTTATAATATGATATCCATAACATATTTATACTGAAAACTTGTGTAGTCAATAAAGTATCACTTATACTGAAAGCTAGAAATTTACACTATTTCCTTTTATACAAGTTGTCAGGTATTGATTTTTACATATCTTTAAATTTTCAAAACAATTATTATTTCTAGAAATGACACAAGAAACGTATTAATGTTGTATCTTTTCAAAAAACAACTTTATGTTGATATAGCCAGAGAGTCTCAAACAACCCAAAGAAAGAACTTAGGTTGCCATGAATATAAACTACATGTATGCAAATTGTCAGGCGCTAATGTTTTATTTTTTACATTATATATTCGTATAAATTATATTTTTATGTTTATGAATTACATATAATAGTTATTGTATAATACTTCTAGGATACCGTTTTTTCACATTCTTATAATTCTTAAAATCTGAAAATCTGTCTATAAATTGAATAACATAGTTGATTATCATTTGGGTTTTATAAATACTGTAGTGTGGCAATAATAAATAGAAAGAAAGTCTAAAGCAAATAGTAAGTATTCGGAAGGAGCTAAGCATCGTGTCGATACTCGGGATTTCAACAACTTTTTGTTCTTTACTTCCATATGTTCTGACGCCGAAAAACGCCAAATACATTATATCTTTCTATCATAATATGAGTGTTGATTGTACGGTATCCTTTCTTCTCTAAACGTGTATTTTTTTCTGTGCACCTCGCATCAACTGCTGGATCTTTTTATCCTTTTGTCGGTGTTGTTTTTTGTTCCGTCTTTGAATCATTTCTGCCTGTGGCATTGATTCATTTTGACACACCAGCAATCAGTTTGATAGATCTTTTCATCGAGTACTATAGTTTTTGTGCCTCAGTACGTGCTGGTTTTCCGGGTTTTTGTCTGCAACACAAATGTAGGTAGCAAGAGTGGTTCCATATTCTTTGATCTCTTTCACCCATCGACTACAACATTCACCGATTTATTTTTTCATTACACTTTTTTTTTTTTTTTTTCTCTGCAATGCGAATGCAACCACGACCTTTTTCATCTCTTTCGCACCAGAATTTTCAGTTCACGCTCGAAGAATTTGGCTTCGCGCCTTCAGTATTACTTCGGCCTCACTTTCCTTTTCCGTCGCTGTTTTCGAGTCTGTTATCTTCTTCTTTACAAAAGGTCTCACTTCTGGTCTTTAATACGAGACCCAACATAGACCATCTCCCTTTCTTCTTCCGACAAGCATTTGTCTTCTTGCATATCTAGAGATATTTCTTTTATATTCAAGTCTGCTATTTTTCTTTCTCATTCCCTTTAATGTCACACTCGCAAAATGAATAAATAAATAAACAAGTAAATAAATAAACAAATAAATTAATAAATAAATAAATAGATAAATGAATAGATAAATAAATAAACAAATAAATTAATAAATAAATAAATAGATAAATGAATAGATAAATAAATAAATAAAAAGACAAACATACAGGCAGGCAGGCAGGCAGGCAGGCAGGCAGGCAGGCAGGCAGACAGACAGACAGACAGACAGACAGACAGACAGACAGACAGACAGACAGACAGACAGACAAACGGACAGAAAGACAGACAGACAGACAGGGAGGCAGGTAAGATTAAACACGTCTTCCTACAGCCAAACATTCGTTGAAATCGTGATGTGGTTAAAGTGAGGGTATTTATATGCTTTATTACCCTTTTAAAACTAGCAGCAACATTTCTAGTGATAGATTCATAAACACACACAAATGTGACTATATTTTGGTTACGAACCTAGGAGGACGTTCCTAAGTAAAAATAAAACTGATTGTCTTTGACACATAGTGCTCAACATCAAATTAATGCCAAGACCTGGGTACATATCCAGACCTCATATCAAACCTGAAAACAATCTCAGAGCTTATATTATACTAACATTAATTTTGATTCCTTAGCAAAGACCTTTATTTAAACGAAATCCAAGAGAATGCTTCGTAATATGCAAAAGAGCACCTGGCATATGGTCGACTTTCGATCATGTTGATATTTTTTATTGCTTGTCTATTTGTTTATTATATATATTTTTTCTGAATAAAAAGTATTTATTGTTCTTAGGATGAATGATTATTATCATCAATATCATTCAGGAATGATCAAATAAAAATTTAGTTGATATTTCTTTATTTTCCATTTATTGTTTCATCTGTATATCAATTTGTTTCATGTATACTAGTATGACTGTTTCACCAGGACCCTTAGACTGACCCGTCACAAGACATAAGTTCTGCGTCAACTAGTTCCCACCAAATTATTTTTCCTCATTAGAACCTATCCACACTAGCGGTTTCCATTGCGGAGGCTCAATTACAATGTAAATCATTGGTGTCGTTCACACACAACCGCGCAGTTTTTCTTTGCCTAAGTGGTACCTCTACGGTTTTCGCGCAGTTCAAAACGATAGTGTGAACAGGATCAAGTTCCAAGTTGTTCATATGAAAATACTGCCATTTTTCATTGTACTTATGTATCTTTTATGTTAATCTTTCATATTCATTTTTCCACAATTTCTGTCCGTAATTACATCTATGTTACGAGTCATTTCTCTGCTTTTCGTCACATTTCTTCTTTGCTTTCCCTCCGTTGCTGCTACGATTACATTTGTGTATATTATCCAATCCGGCTTACTTTTGTTGTTCCTTCCAGTCGTGATCTAATGAAAGGTTCGTTTCACTACTTTGTTATTTATTTCTGTCTCTTATATAGTTTCTATTGTTTTTCTTCAGACGTCATACATTCTTCTTTTTCAATCCTTTTCTTTTCGGCTAGTTCTCCAATGGATCTTTAATTACATACTCATACACATTATTTATATACCTATATATATATATATATATATATATATATATATATATATATACATATATTTATATATATATACATATATATATATATATACATATATATATAAATATGCAGTATATATATATATATATATATATATATATATACATGTCGATAAAAAAAAATTATGACAGTTGCATGCGGGGCTCGAACCCGCTGTACTCGGCTATCCGTAAATTACCTGTACGGCGCCCTAGACCACTACACCACAGAGACTATAAAATCCTTGAAACCTGGAATCGAACTGATTCCCGAGGGAAGGAAGATCACTTATTACGGTGATCCGAATTCCTGTTTTACTCAAGGACCAGCCCACCAGTGGTGTGGGGTAAGGACCGGGACGAACCCCTTTCACGCTTATCGCCATTGTAACTATGAGAGAAATACGCTAATGGCAGCGACATCAAACCGATAATTTTTTTTATGACAGTTGCATGCGGGGCTCGAACCCGCTGTACTCGGCTATCCGTAAATTACCGGTACGGCGCTCTAGACCACTACACCACAGAGACTATAAAATCCTTGAAACCTGGAATCGAACTGATTCCCGAGGGAAGGAAGATCACTTATTACGGCGATCCGAATTCTTGTTTTACTCAAGGACCAGCCCACCAGTGGTGTGCGGTAAGGACCGGGACGAACCCCTTTCACGTTTATCGCCATTGTAACTATGAGAGAAATACGCTAATGGCAGCGACATCAAACCGATAATTTTTTTTTTTTTTTTTTTTTTTTTTTTTTTTTTTTTTTTTGTAAAACAGGAAATCGGATCGCCGTAATAAGTGATCTTCCTTCGGGAATCAGTTCGATTCCAGGTTTCAAGGATTTTATAGTCTCTATGGTGTAGTGGTCTAGGGCGCCGTACAGGTAATTTACGTCTTTGGTCTGCTCTCCCACTGTATAGTATAGTGTGTTTACCACCTCGTAGTATAAGTTAGAAGTGGGAGACGTTTTTGAATAATTAAGTGAGCTTATGACGGCAACATGAAACCGTATTCGCTAGGCTAGGGAGATGTCATACAACACAAGATGTAATAATGATATAAAAAAAAAGTTTTTGTTCATAAAATGTAGAGAGTATGATACCCTCTTTTCAAGTGTAGCAAAGATTATATGATACACCGTAATTTCTACACGGCCGAACATAATTCTTATGCATAAATATCACTTTACCTAATACATTCTATATCCTAACTAATGCATCCTATGACTAAATATCACTTTTACTAAGACATCCTAAAAGTAAATGTTACTTTGCTCTTAGTAATACATTGTATGACTAAATATCATAGTTGAGTGGTCAGGAATTGTAATAATAATGCTGATCAGACTCGGGTACCAACGGGGTACCCAGGCCTTGACACCGTAGGAGCGGAGGGGGGTAGATAGGTAAACCCGGTGGGCAGCCTGGAGTGAAAGAGAGATATGAAGCCAAGTTCTGCAAATATATAGGTCACAAAAAAGGGGGCGTGGCCATGCAAGTTGGAATAGGTAACAGAGGAATACATGTGGGGTCAGGAGAGCTGGCTCAACCAACTAGAACTTGTATGAACCAATCGGTTTTTAATATTACATAGATCTACGGTACATGGGTCGTATACACACACACACACACACACACACACACACACACACACACACACACCAGGCCAGGCAGATTGGTTGTTTGATACATATTCACCTTAATGTTTTAAGGATTTCCGACTGTGATATAGACGTATAATAACTTCAAGATGCCCCCGAAGAAAGGAAAAAAAGGTAAAAAGAAGGACGAATGGGACGGGGACGACGAGGACATCAATGTGAAGAAAGTAGTTGACAGTGATGATGAAACACCAAGGGAGAAATGTCATAAGAGAAATGCAAAGAAGAAGGATAAAAAGAAGGGAAAGAAAGAGGAGTTGTGGAGTGATGATGAGAGTGAAAAGTTAGCAGACAAGGTGAAGAACATAAAACTGAATGAAGAGGAGAATGAGGATGAAGAAAAACCAAAGGGGGGGACAGAAGAAGCAAATGAAGAAAAAGGGTAAGAAGAAAAAGAAAGGTGATGATTGGAGTGATGAAGAGATAGATGATAAGATAAATGGCATGGTCATTAATGATGAAAAAGCTGATGAAATGATGATTGTTTCAAAGCGAAAAAAAGCAAGCTAAAGTGAAAAATAAAGGAAAGAAACTGATAGAATTAGAAGAGGAAGAGGAGATTGAGGAGGAAGAGGAAGATGAAGATGAGGAGGAAACTGAGAATAGAGAAGAAAGTCGAGAGAAATGTTAATGAGGCATTGAATGTCAATGAAGGACCAAATAATAATATAGAGCAAGGTATAAATAAAAAACAAAATGATAATGTAAGACATGATATTGAAACTCAAAATGTGTCAAAAAGAAATAATCACGAGTTTCTTAAAACCATGTACTTTAAATGATCGTAGTATTAGGAACAAATTTCAAGAAATACAGGCGTATGTCAAAAGCGAAAATCTCGATATGATAGGAATAACTGAGACATGGTTAAATGGTACAGAGTTCGAAGCTGAATTTAGTATTGCGGGATTTAAACACTTTCATCAGGATAGAAACCACAAGAAAGGTGGGGGTATTCTGTTGTACGTTAAAAACAATGTTCATGCTTGTGTTTTAGAGAAAGTGAAACAGGATGCATATGATAGTTTGTGGGTTGAGTTAACCCAAACAAATGGACAAAAAATGAATATAGGTGTAATATATAGGCCAAAGACATTATCATTAGCAGACGACAAACTGTTATTTCAAGAACTGTCTAGTTTCTGCAACCGGGATTTATTGATAATGGGTGATTTCAATTTTACTGACATTGATTGGATGACTTGTGAACATGGCCGTGTAGGTAGCCACTTGATTGATTTTCTTGGTGACAATTACTTAATTCAGCATGTAAAAGAGCCCACAAGATATGGAAACTTACTCGATCTATTGATAACTAGCCGCGAAAGCATGGTAACTGATGTAGAAGTCGGTGAATCTGTTGCAAATAGCGATCACAACTTAGTTAGATTCAAACTCCTAAACAATTTTAGAATAGATACTTGTGTTTTTAAAATACCCGATTTCAGTAAAGCTCAGTTCATAGGACTACGTCAGGAGCTTCAGCTTACAGATTGGGAGGCAAAATTAAACGAAAGACCTGTAGATCAGATGTGGGAGATATTTCAAAATACGCTCACTAAGATGATTCAAACTTACATTCCTTTTTAAGGACAGACGTCCCCCAAATCAGGCTCGCTCAAAGTGGCTCGACAAAGAAACTGAAAAAAATATTGCTAAAAAGAGACAAGCTTATAAGAAATATAAGTGCTCGGGTGCATCTAATGACTATGTAAGTTATGTATCAATATAGAGGGATTTAAAAAGACAATAAGAAAAAGAAAACGACAATACGAAATGAACATCGCTGATAAATCCAAAGAGAATTCCAAAGAATTCTATAGCTATGTTAGAGATAAAAAGGTTGTTAGGAATCACATTGGTCCACTATTATCTGATGACGGTCAACTTGAATATTCAAATGAAGGAATGTGTAATATCTTAAACAATTATTTTAGCTCGGTATTCGTAAACGAAACACCTCAAAGTGAATTCCAAACTGAAACCTGTGAAAAGTCTAGGGTAAACTTACTTACTACGGTAAATATAACAAAAGAAAATAATAAAAGGTGTATAGATAAACTCAAAGTTAATAAAACACCAGGGCCTGACGGTTGGCATCCAAGAATCTTAAAGGAAATGAAAAATGAGATTGTTGTTCCATTAGAAATTATTTTCAAGAAATCCATCATATCCGGAGATGTCCCAAGAGAATGGAAGCTAGCTAACGTTACTCCCATATTCAAAAAAGGTGACAAAAAGAAGCCAAATAACTATAGGCCTATAAGTTTGACTTCAATCGTAGGAAAAATAATGGAAACTATTATCAGAGATGCTATCGAACATCACTTAGAAAGTAACCGTTTGATAAATGATAGCCAGCATGGTTTCAGACGGAAACGTTCTTGCGTGACTAACTTACTCGAATTCTACAACACAGTTATCTCGAATTATGACAAAAGAAACAATATAGATTTAATATATCTAGACTTTGCAAAAGCTTTTGATACCGTCCCACACGAAAGACTACTTACTAAATTAGCTTTACATGGAATAAGTGGTAGCCTATTAGGTTGGACTAGTAATTGGTTGAATGGTCGAAAACAGAGAGTTGTTTGAAATGGAAAAACTTCTAGATGGGAAAATGTTACAAGTGGAGTTCCTCAGGGTTCCGTTCTTGGACCACTTCTATCCATAGTATATATAAATGATATAGACCATGGACTAAAATCTACTGTTTCCAAATTTGCTGATGATACAAAACTGTGCGGAGTGGCAAATGATCACTCAAACCAATTAGATATTCAAGAAGATTTAGATAAATTACAGCAATGGTCTGAAAAGTGGCTAATGAAATTTAACACAGGTAAATGCAAAGTAATGCACATAGGTAAAAATAACAGTAAGTACGATTACAAGTTATGTGGAAATTCGTTAACTAAAAGTGGATAGTGAAAAAGATCTCGGCGTAATTATCAGTAACGATCTCAAATCATCTAAGCAGTGTATTTCAGCCTCTGAAAAGGCAAATAAGATTCTAGGACTGATTGCGCGATCTTTTGATTTCAAAAGTCTATCACTAATTAACAAGCTATATAAATCGTTAGTTCGTCCACATTTGGAATATGCTGTTTCCGTATGGTCACCGAATCTCATTAAAGACATTGACAGACTGGAAAAAGTACAACGGCGAGCCACAAAACAGATTCCAAATATCAAAAGTAAATCATACGAAAATCGACTAAAACATATGAATCTGTTTTCCCTAAAAAAGCGTAGACTCAGAGGTAACTTGATACAGGTCTTTAAGATTTTAAAGGGAATTGACAACATCAAAAGTGACCAAATTTTCACATTGAATGAGAATCAGACAAGAAACAATGGTCTCAAACTGTCCGGAAATAGATTCAATTTGGAAGTAGGTAGAAACAACTTTACCAACCGTGTAGTTAATGAATGGAATAAACTTCCTGCACAGGTAGTGCAGTGTAGTTCAGTTCGAAGCTTTAAGAATAATTTAGATAAACACCTGATCAAGATGCTGTAATGATTATAATTTTTTTCATATTATTTGTTTTTGTTTTTTTTATCGTTTGTCTGTCTGATTTTCATTTATTATTAGTTATATGTCAATTTATCATTATTTACTATTTACCTGTTTGTTTATTATCTAACTATACCTATGCATTTATTTATGTCTTTTATTTGTTACTTACATTATTATATATATATATTTTTTATCATTATGATTTTTTTTCGCATCCGACCTAGATATGGACCAAAAGGTCTCCTATCGGCATGCTCCGCCTTTGCAATCCTTTGCAAGAAGGAAGTGAGTGAGGAAAAAAATGTTACCCCTGAAATGACTCCAGAACCAGAGGTCGAAGAGAAAATGGAAACTGAACCAGAAGCTCCACCACCAGCACCACAGGTAGTTCAGGAGGAAGAAGAAGAAGAAGAAGAGGAAACGAAAGAGGAGAGGATAAGGAGATTGAAACGAGAAGAAAGGGAAGCCATGGACTACCTTAGACACAAGGAAAGAAACTTAAAAAAGAAAAGGAATATGCAGAGTAGATGGAGGCAATGCTCAATAAAGGTGGCCATGGGTCTTCATCTATTGATGAAAACTTTACTGTGTCCCAGGCAGAAAAATATGCAAAGAAGCAAGACCAGCTTGAAAATATAGTAGACATTAAGATTGAAAAATTCAGTATTTCTGCAAAAGACAAAGCATTGTTCAGCAATGCTTCCCTACTTATTGCACAAGGGCGCAGACATGGATTGGTAGGCCCCAATGGGCACGGAAAGACTACCCTACTCCGTCACATCCAGAATCGTGCTCTTATTATTCCCCCCAAACATAGATTTGCTGTACTGTGAACAGGAAGTGGTTTCTGATGACACCGCAGCCATCGATGTTGGCCTGGAGGCAGACAAGAAACGACAGAGCTCATCAATGAGAGGGATGATTAGAGGCTAACATGAAGAAGAAGAAGAACAAGAGTGTAGATATGGATCGTTTACAAGGAGTTTATGAAGAACTGAAAGCCATAGGTGCAGATAAACCCAAATCAAAAGCAAGAAGAATCTTGGCAGGTCTTGGTTTTACAAAAGAGATGCAGGGGAGAGCCACCAAGAACTTCTCTGGAGGGTGGAGGATGCGTGTGTCACTTGCTCGAGCACTCTTTATGGAACCTGCCTTGCTTATGCTTGATGAACCACCTACCAATCATATTGACTTGAATGCTGTTATCTGGCTTGACAATTACTTGCAGGGCTGGAAGAATACTCTACTCATTGTTTCCCATGACCTGTCCTTACTTGACAATGTGTGCACTGACATCATTCATTTTGGTTAGCTGAAACTGTTCTACTATAAGAAGAATTACTCCATATTTAAGATGTTGGTACAGATGCTCAAAGAACAACTGAAGGCCTGGGAAAAGCAAGAGAAACATATTAAGGAAATGAAGATATCAGGAGCCACCAAGAAACAAGCTGAGAAGAAGCAGAAGGAAGCTCTTACCCGAAAACAAGAGAAGAACAGGGTCAAGAGCAAGCGAGAAGAGGAGGGGAATGGCCCTACTGAACTTTTAGAAAAACCACATGAATATTTTGTCAAATTTTCATTTCCATAACCACCACCTATTCAGCCTCCTGTCTTGGATCTTTACAATGTTTCATTTGCCTACTTAGGACACAAACAACTTTTCAGAAAAACAGACTTTGGTATTGATATGGAGAGTTACAAATCCACATTATTAAAATTGCTTGTGAGTGAGTTGACTCCAACTGATGGTGAGGTGAGGAAAAACCATCGTTTGAAAATTGGAAGGTTTTATCAGCACTCTGGTAAGCAATTGACATCTGAGGAATCACCTGCAGAGTATCTCATGCGGTTGTTTAATTTGCCCTATGAAAAAGCACGTAAAGCCCTTGGAACCTTTGGTTTATCCTCCCATGCTCACACAATCAAAAACAATGATTTATCAGGTGGTCAGAACACCAGAGTAGCCCTTGCAGAACTCTGTCAGTGCACCAGATGTACTAATTCTTGATGAGCCTACCAACAACTTGGATATTGAAAGTATTGATGCTCTTGCTGAAGCCATTTGGGATTATAAGGGAGGGGTAATCATTGTATCTCACGACGAACGACTTATACGCAAAATCGAGTGTATCTTATGGGTCATTGAAGACCAGACTATCAATGAGATTGATGGAGATTTTGATGATTACCGCAAGGAGTTGTTGGAAGCTTTAGGAGAAGAAATCAACAATCCAAGTACTGCTGCTCATCAAGCTGCTGACTTGTAAGTTCTGTCCTGCCCATCGCTTACATACTTTCTGCTAATATCTTCTTCAGGCACACACACACACAAACACACACACACACACACACACACACACACACACACACACACACACACACACACACACACACACACACACACACACACACACACACACACACACACACACACACACGCACACACACACACAATATACTATGTATATGCCTTTAGTAATATCTTTCCCACTTACAACTGTTTTTCTATACAAAAGTCCATTAGTCAAATGAAATTCCTCTATCTTATGCCCTTTTGGTAGTTTTGGTGGATTTCCTCTTGGGTTCATCGAATACTGGGCTAATAAGTCACATGTCTTATCATCCCTCTATTCTCGTATCATAATTTCCTTATCTAAGGTTACAAGCTCATCAATACTTCAAATAAAATTTATCAACCCAGGTCGTTGGTTGGCTAATTTTTCTAGAAAGTGCATCTGCTGCAAGATTCTTTCTACCTGGAATATATTCAAACGTAACCTGATAGCAATGAAGTATAGCAAACCAACTTGCTAGTCTGCCCCTAAGATTCTTATGCTTAAATGAATTCTGGATAGCTGTATGATCAGTCCACACTCTGATTGGATATCCCAGCATCATATCTCAAAAACTTTCTAATGAATATATCACTGCTATCATAGAGTAGTTTCTCTCTGCACTATTACAAATTCTAGATGTGTAAGCTATTGGTTTCAAAGTTCCATATCTCTCTTGCATAAGTATATCTTCTAATCCTATGTCAGACGCATCAGTACAAAGAATGAACTCTTTATCATAGTCTGGAAATATAAAAACTGAAGAACTCGTAAGTTTCTTTCAACTTGTCAAAAGCTTGCTGTTGTGCAGGTCTCCAGATGAAATTTGAGTCTTTCCTCAACAAAGAACTTAGTGTATTAGCTATGTTTTCATAAACTTGGATAATTTTCCGATAATATCCTGTCAATCCTAAGAAACTTCTAACTTTTTCTACATTGTTTGGAACTGGAAAATTCTTTACTGATTCAACCTTTGAATTTACTGTACTAAGTCCATGCCTGTCTATATCATGTCCCAAATAAATAACACTGTCCGGCAAAAACTTACATTTTTCAAGTTTTACTTACAATCCTGCTTTAACTAGTCTTGAGAATATAAAATATAATTTCTTAAAGTGCTTAGTCGCAGGCTAGGAAACTATTAAAATATAATCTAGAAATACACTGGCAGTGTTTCCTAACAACCCATCTAGAACTGTATTCATTAATCTCATGTAAGTTAATGGACTATTACATAGCCCAAATGGCATTCGTTTGAACTCATAGTGTCCCGTTGGAGTTGAAAATGCTGCAAATTCGCGTGAGTCTTCATGCAACTCCATTTACCAAAAAGCAGATTTGATATCTATAGTGCTAAAATACCTATTCTAAGTTCCAAAAGTTCTAAGAATGTCCCCTATCACTGGTAGTAGTAATCGGTCACGTAGGGTATGTTTATTTAATTCCCTATAATCAATAACTAGGCGCATGGTACCATCTGATTATGGCACCAGAATCAGAACGAAGTTCCACTCACTTTTACTATGTTCAATAATAACCTGCGATAACATTTCAGTGATCAATTTATCTACAATGGTTAGTTTACAAAGTGGTACTCTTTAGACAGGTATATAAATAGGTTGAGTCCCTGGTTTTAATTTGATCTGAAGTTTTAAAACAGTTGTTTTGCCTAAGACGTCCACCGGTAAAGCAATTGTTTTATTGTGTTTCATGAGCAAAGCAATTAAGCTTTCTTCTAACTCAGGGCAACTAGTAAGTTCTGGATGATTCTTGTATTTCTTTCCCAACTCTGTTTCTTCTTGAACTGAACAGATATATGAAATTAGTAATGTAGCATCTAGACCTCCTAGAAGACGTAATCTACCACCGAAATGCATTGGTGTCGTGCCGATAGTATAAGCAGAGGTGGTAGATGAATGTCTAGGAGATTTTGGTGGTAGATTACGTCTTCTAGGAGGTCTAGAAACTCTCAATAATTTCAACACTCTTTTCAAGAGAATACATGAGTCACTGACTCTCTCAAAAGCAGATATGCTTAGGTTGAAGAACGCTCACTCCAGAGATTGCAATGTTTCTGTAGGTGACATAATATACCACACCAACCACCAACCCACATCAAAACTTGCACCCAAATTCCATGGTCCATTTCGGGTCACCGACATACTTCCGCACAATAAGATCAAAGCTCTCCACTTACGCGAACTCACAGAGGCTATCCTACATTTAGATCATATCAAACTAGTTCCTAGAGGTCTCGACATGGATGACATTCCATCCCCGCCCATACTACAACCAACACACACGACCGAGACTCTAGACACAAACACCTTTACCACTCCACCGATCCCGACACCACGCTATAGCCTCAGAAATAGAATTGTATAAGTTTCTTTAGCCCCAACAAATCCAAGCATCTATTTCCAAAACCAATATTTATCATTCATGTTCATCTTATCATGCCATAACCAAGTATCTCCCTTCTAGCTGTGCAGATCACCTTTGCCACTCAGGGAAGGTCAACCCCTTCACCTAGGCACACCCCTCCTTCTTCTATCTCCTTAACAGTTCGTGCACCAAGCCTATGTGGATCTCAAGCTCATGGTGTCGCGAGGACGGACACTGGTAGCGTATGCCGAGCAACTGTAGCATCTAGACCTCCTAGAAGACGTAATCTACCACCAAAATCTCCTAGACATTCATCTACCACCTCTGCTTATACTATCGGCACGACACCGATGCATTTCGGTGCAGTCAGAGTAGCCTGGTACTCGACCTGACATCTTCACGCACCTGGTCACTACGGGTCAGGTCGCTATTGTCCAGGCAGACACCTCACGCGCAGTTGGACGTCTCACGAACCCTAAAGGATTGCCACCAAGCCAAGCATTGATACACATTATATTTAAATCCCTTTCCTACGGGATATGTCTATCCTGTCCAACCTCGGACAACTGTATGTCATTTGTAAATATGTATATGCAATGTATAAGGTAGTTAAAACCAATCCTGATCTCTAATATTTGCTAAAACTGCATCTTGTAAATAAATATTATCTCGTCGGCAACCTAACCACGAGCCATGTATATAAGCACCTCCTGTCACCAAATAAAGGAGAGAAAGACCACAGAGAGAGACAGAGCTACACGTGCTCCGCTGCTTTTTATTCAAAGCCTCCGAACACCGCTCAACTACGACCACGTACTACCACAACTCATATGTTGAGATACCATCCAACAGTAATTCCACCTCTTCAGTACTCTCATTTAAAATCTAAATGGGTTTAGTAAACTATTGAAAACATCCTATTTGTGTACCTTTTCTTAAGACTATGTATTTCTTCAGAGTACTAATCACTAATATCTCTACCATGTTCATATTTCAATTATAAATCCCTGAGTCCAATTTCAAACCTTTTAATCTCATTGATTCTGGGATGATTAAAATTTCAGAGTCTACAATGACTCCTTTCAACTGCACTACAACCCTGATAATTGCTCTGTAGTGTAATAAGGTCGACTTTATTACGTCTCCAGCCACAATTTGCAAGGCTTCATTTGTAGTTGATGAATTAGTCATTTTTTGGGGGATTTCTTGAACATCTGAGTTGGATTCACTATATGAGACTTTATTTTCTGTTGGTCTGGACCACTCGGCCTCGTTATCTAAAATATAATTGTTATTTTTTTCTCTATTTCTAGGGATTCTTTGATTCATATCACTGGCTTTAAGTCTGGTTGATTTAGAAATTAGATTAACTGTGATTTCACTAAAATTCCTAACTCAGCAGGACATATGACTATGTTCTCTTTTCTCATAGTTGTAAATCCTATCAATAAATTTCCTGTGAAAACAGATTCTTCTACAACTATCACTGGAATGTACAAATGCTCATTTTTATATAAGATAACTTCTAATTCAACATTGCCCAATGTTTTTAACTGATTTCTAGCTACCTCTTGTAATGAGTAATGGATTGGTTCCAAGAATTTCACTCCTGGTTTCAATTAGTTTAAGATTCTAATAGTTATAACATTAACTACAGATCCTGTATTAATAGATATTTTAATTCTTTTATTGAACACTCTACCAGCAATGAGAGGCCCTATAGAAGTCCTTCTAATTTTTATAGTCAGTTTACAACAATATTTAATGTTGGAGTTTTCTTTCTCCCTTCTATCACTCTTATCCCTAACACAATACTATCTATGTGTATATCTATGGGGAATACTGTAGTATTGGTTTATTCTGTGTCTGGGGTTTTTCCTCCTGTTTCGGGGTGCACACAAAAATTTCTACATTCATGTGTTCTGTGGCCTATTCTTTTATGATACATGCAGAAAGGTGGGTTTCTACAATGATATTAATCATGACCCTCATATTTGCAATTTCTACAAATTGTTCCATAATAAAAGTCTTGTGCTTTATGCCCCCAGGTATTACAATTGTAACATTCTTTTCTAGCATCCTTTGAAGTGGTTCCAATTATATGTTCAGATCCTCTATTTCTATAATCAATTCTAGAGTTCCTAGTTTCTTTCAATTGTCTCACTGTCATCACATATAGTCTAATTGTTTTAGACTTACTATACCCTTGAAGAAACTCTGCCATGGGGAATGAAACTCTGTCATGGGGAATGATAACTCTGCCATGGGGAATGACATCTAGATCCCATGCTGGTCCCAAGCCCGGATAAAAGAGGAGGGTTGTCATGACAGGCCTAGCTAGCCGATGACGTAAAAAGACCTATTTGCTCGAGAAACTCAAAGGACAGCCTCGGAACCAGGGCGGACCAATCAAAAAGACGAAATAAGAAACATTTATGGGCCAGAGCTCGAACTATGCCAAAAATAAGATGTGCAACTTTAAACATTGCCACATACAAGGACAAAGAAGAAGAAATCATTGAAATGATGCTGAGTAAAAAAAAAAATAGACTTATTTGGTATGGCGGAGACAAGACATTTTGGAAAGGAAAGAGGGAAAAATTAGATGATGGATTTGTTTTGATGTATAGTGGAGTTGAAACAGGAAGAAGAAAACATGGAGTAGAAATTATGATAGGACCAACACTCTCAAAACGTAAAATTGATATATGAGAGACCTATGTACTGTGTACTGAACATCAAAGGTAAAAGATACTTTATATATCAAGTGTATGCACCTCAACAAGGACACACCTATGATGAAAAAGGGAGTTTTTAGTGATGCTGGAGGATAACATTGATATGAACCCAGATAATGTCACTATAATCATGGGTGATTTTAATGCTAGGGTTGGACAGGACAAAAAAGATATACAGGACATCATTGGACCCTTTGGAGAAGAAGTTAAAAACAGAGAAGGGGTAAATCTGATAGATTTATGCATGAAAATAACATGAAGACTATGAACGCCTTTTTTAAACATAGAGATGAACATAGGTATACAAGATACAGATGGAATCAGTTAACCGATCAGTTTGACAAAAGGCCCATTATTGACTACATGCTGACATCTGATAAAAGATTATTCAACAACGTGAAAGTTCTACCAGGTGATTCGCTAAATTCAGATCACAGACTTCTAACTGGAGATTTAAATATTAAGAAGATATAGCAAAGACAAATAGAAAAGAGAAAAGTCATCAAAGTTCAATCATTAAAAGATGCTGAAACAAAAGACAAGTATCAGGTAGCAGTAGATGAGAAAATTAATCTCAGAGAGGAAGCAGCTGAGGATTGCTAAGATCTGAAGGAAATGATTAAAGGTGTAGCAGAAGAAACGTTAGGAACAAAAATGGTGGGAGGAAGTAAGAAAAGACATACACCATGGTGGACAGAGGAAGTAAAGTGTGCAGTAAAAGAAAAAGTGAAGGCACTAAAAAAGTGGTTGAGACATAAAACACCTGAAACAAGAATAGAGTATGTCACTTCAAGAAATAAGGCAGAAGAAGTGAAGAGAACAGCACAACAAAATGTTTGGAAGAAGTTAGGAGAGACAATAGAACAAGATCTAAAAGGTAGTAAGAAGAAAATCTTTGGATTAGCACAATCATATAGGAAAGATAAGAGTATGGTGCATAACATTAAAGATGACAAAGGTAATGTTATTGTAGAACCCAACAAGATAAACGAGAAATGGCAGAGTTATTTTAAAAACCTACTGAATGTGGGAGGTGAAGACATAGATGAAGGTATAGAGAACGAAGATGACGTTAAAGAGAGACAAGACCAAGATGATGAAATAACAAGAAACGAGCTAGAAGAAGCCCTGAAGAAGGTGAAAAACGATAAAGCACCGGGTTGTGATGCCTTACCGATCAAGCTGATAAAGGAGGGAAATGATGCCTTAAAAGAGATGATATTGACAATATTAAACAAGGCCTGGATAGAAGAAACTATTCCACAAAGTTGGGGCAAGGCCATTATACTACCGGTCTATAAAGGTAAAGGCGACTCAGGTTTCTGTGGTAATTACAAAGGTATCTCTCTCATCAATCAAGTAGCTAAACTTTATGAAAGAATCCTAGAAAAGAGAGCAAGAACAGTGATAGAGCCGAAACTACGAGAAGAACAGTTTGGATATAGAAAAGATAGAAGTACATCTGACCCCATTTTTACTTTAAGAATAGTCATGGAAAAATGCTGGGAGTATAAAAAAAATGTATGTGCTTTCATAGACTTAGCAAAAACATTTGACTCCGTTCCAGGAAAATAAATTATGGAAATGTTAAAGAAGCACATTGTGTTAAGTATCTGAGAAGCGTATTTACAAAAGAGGGATGCAAGAATAGGGAAGAGATAACTAAAAG
>NW_027467712.1:1793332-1803332 GCF_046742065.1 Oratosquilla oratoria
GAAAAATAAAAAAAAATTCCGTATTCTTTTTTATAAGTTGGTTTGAAATTGAATTCCATCGGTCAAGTTTCACTTTAATTATTTCATCGTTGAGATTACGGTAGATCAGAGAGTGGAAATATAGAGGAATATTTTTTTAACAAATGTAAAAAAAAAAAAAAAAAAAAAAAAAAAAAAAGTGTAATAAGGACATCCGTAACTTATCTTGTCTACTTGTTTATTTGCTTATTTTTCGGCCTTTCTCTATACCTATTTACTTGCTTATTCATTTGATTATTTAATCTCTTTTTTTAAATTATTTACATATGTGTGCATATACATATGCACATTTATATATGTATATGTGCATATGTATATTATCAACACTTTCGATGTCCAGCGTGCACCAGCGCGCACACACGCATATGGAGCGAGAAGTACTCAAACGTCTTTTCATCCCAATGTTAAAGGGACATTCAATTGTTCCTAGTGATCCGAAGGCCAGGTTTCCAGGCAACACCTGCTCGAAAAATAGAAACCACCACCACTTGAACAAAAGGCCTCGCCAGCATTCCTGAAAAATGCCCTGACGCGCTACTCGACTACAAAAGGAAATGGACTATCCGGTGCCTATCATCGTCGGTCAACTGAAACATTTTTGCTATGTACCGTTCAGGATCTGGCACCACTGTGATTTCATATAGATCTATATATATATATATATATATATATATATATATATATATATATGTATACATATACATATATATATTATATATATATATATATGTATATATTTATATATATACAAAATCTGGCAAACCCCCCAAAGTTACTTCGGAGGTTGTATTAAATATAGACACAAAAAAAGAATAATGGAATCAGTAAAGAAAAGACACCTCTCCAACTTTGTTTCTCCAACACCAGTGCCTAAATAATGTAGATAGAACTACACATGTACATTCTGGTGTCAGAAGTGGGATTTCCGAAACAGCAACTCTACCATTCCTCCGAAGCAACATTTATACGACAGCGACTCCGTTTGAACATAGCTATCTACTAACGTAAGAACTTCGCGAAATCAAGCATCAATATGAGGGAACACCTCTTAGCTACATTGACCAGCATCTTACTATGAAGCACCACTGCATTTATTCACTCCATCATAGAAACACGATGAGCAAATCCCTTTTCATCCGGCATCATATTACGAAGCACCACTGCATTACTTCATTGCTTTCTCCACCATCGACCATGAGGAAAACCCTCTTCGCGGCATTCTCCAGCATCTACTACGAGGAAACCCCTCTTCGCGGTTCCCCAGCATCCACAGCGCCCACCACCTCCACGCCAACACTGAGACGAGTTGAAAAATCTTCCTTCTCCAATATCGAATCGCGCTTTGCACGTCAATGCACCAACAGCCAACGATCATCTTCTACGTACCAACGATCGTCGCGGCATCAACAGCCAACACCCCACTTCCGACTCCGCGTATCTACCTTTGCAAGGTATCCATCTTCCTTTCTATTACTTTTTTAATCTCTCTCTCTCTCTCTCTCTCTCTCTCTCTCTCTCTCACACACACACACACACACACACACACACACACACACACACACACACACACACACACACACACACACACACACACACACACACACACACACACACACACACACACACACACACACACACACACACACACACACACACACACACACACACACACACACACACACACACACACACACACACACACACACACACACACACACACACACACACACACACACACGAAGACTTGATAAAAGAATATTGATTACATTGATAAGGCCTATACTAGAGTATGCGGCGACATTGTGGTCACCCAGTACCAAAAAAAATATAAAGAAAATAGAAAGAATCTAGAGAGCAGCAACAAAAATGGCACCTGCACTTGCAAACCTATCATATGAGGAGAGACTGGCTAAACTGGAGTTACCGACGCTGGAGCAAAGAAGAGAGAGAGGTGACCTACTGACCATCTACAGAATCATGAAAGGCACAGACTTACTAAACTGGGACAAGAGAAACACAAGAGGACATGGAAAGAAAATAAAAAAAATATATAGCTACAGAAGAGAACAGAAGAAAAACAGTTTTACACATAGAGTAGTGGACACTTGGAACAAACTGGATAATGAAATAGTATGCGCAAAAACCATTCATGAGTTAAAAAGCAAACTAGACGCTGCGAGATACAAAGGCGGGACACCACGAGCATAGCTCACCTTTCCGCAAAATACAACTAGGTAAACACACACACACACACACACACACACACACACACACACACACACACACACACACACACACACACACGCACGCACACACACACACACACACACACACACACACACACACACACACATACACACACACACACACACACACACACACACACACACACACACACACACACACACACACACACATATATATATATATATATATATATATATATATATATATATATATATATATTCAATTCACTAACTAAATACACAAAACTAATTACTCCCCTGTTTCCAGCAATACATCTTCCTACCGACCTATCCACTGCAGTACCTTTCTCTACTAACACTACAACATCATCTTGAGTAAGTAGATACGAATATTTCTCATTATCAGCCAGATGCAACACGGCTAATACCCCTTTCTGTGTTTAATTATCCAGTGAACATGTCCGAACCCCTCTCTGACTCGACATACTGACCCCTTTACACGAAGCCGCTAAACGCTCAACTCAAATGCACCTTCCACAAATAATTCTTCAGAAAATTCACCTGCTACTCAAAACACCATGACTACACAAAACCTTATTACCGTAGTTAAGGATGAGACCTCTCTTTAACGGCAAGAACATTACTGTACACAATTTCCTCTCTGAAGATGAATCAGAGATAACACGAAAAAACGCCACAGACGACAAGAATAAAATAAGCATCTTAATACCCAAAATAGATAGGTATAACACATTAGCCGGAAGGCGTCTTTCATTCTGATTTATTTCAGGAAACCTCAACCTATCATGAATTCGTGGAACACTTTAGAAATTCCTTTGCTGCATTTCAGGCCCTTGGAGTACTTTCTACCTATACTCTTTGGCAAAAAGTTACAATCATGGCCGACGCACCATAAAAGAAAAACCGGTCAAAATAGCTTCAGCATATAAAAATAAATTCAGAGAAATATTGGAAACTTATACTGGATCACGTAGTCTCACTCATGGTATACTTTCGATTACTCTCCCAACTACACACGGACACACTTCAAAAAGCTAGCACAATCCTATTCACACCAGGTATCACACTAGGCAAATTCTCCAGGAAATTCTATGACACAGACAAAGCTATCACTTGGATGCAGAACCAGTCAGTACACCTCGAACCCACCCACACAACAGCCCAAGTCATACGGTCCCCCTCACATAACACGCGATATCGCTCACGCCAACGCTATCCTCCAAGAACGCAAATGTTTAGTATATACTGCCAAAAACCAGGACACTTCGTTAACACGTGTTACCATTGGTACCCATCTCAACCAAACAGACATTACAATAATCACGGTACATGTTTTCACACGAGTGTTCGTTGCCGTGTGCTGCTAGCATGGGGGTAACACAGACAATGATCCCCAGATCACTCTCCTACTAGACATTCACATAACACATCTCCTAAAGGGCATTCACTTAACACATCTGAAAGGCATTCACTTAACACATCTGCATTCACGTAACACATCTCCTGCAAGGCATTTCCGTAACACATCTCCTTTGTGACTACAGAATACAAAGACTCAATGCACACCAAGCACGGTTACTCTAGACACAGATATTCAATCATCAACTCTACCGGTAGATCCCCTGGATGTCCCAGACATATCTTTCCATTCCTTAGCATTCAATGCTAGGTCTAGCAACACCAAAGTAACAATCTTTCTCGACATGGGTTCCTCAGTTAATTTCATGTCAGTGCACAATTTTCACAATTCCGCACTGAAACAAAACGTGCCGCCATTTTGGTACCCTCCAACGTCAACCTTTGCAATGTATTTGATGTATCATTCCCTATTATTGGTACATTCTCCCTAGGCATTAGCTTTAAAGATGAGTGCCCACGCATTCCAGTTACCACCTATGTACCTGACGTCTACTTTCCTGCTGATATCTTCATGGGCTTAATATTGATGAAACAACATAACATTATCATTTACCCTGCTCAAAATGGTATAATTTATGCAAATCCGTTCCTCCCTGCATTGCCATCATCAACTTTCCATAAAGTCAACTACATTAACGTGGCCGAGTAGGTAAAGCATGATTTAATATCAGTTAATTCTACCCCCCCTCCCATTCAAATTCATCTGCTTCATCACATGAGGATGCACCAGCTGCTAGCACAAATGGGACAACCACAAAAATACCTTCCTACGAATCTAAGTCTTCTACTTTACTGACAGCTGTGGACTTGAGTTCCAAACGTAACAGACGCACTAACTCCTCCCGCATGTCCAAATGAACAAAACTCAGAAAAAAAAGTAAATACCGTTGATCTTTCACTGCCTCATTACACCTTACCCCTCTTAGAGAAATTCAACAACAAATCAACCACTCTCTCGGAGGTGATATCTATATTCAAACACACTCATGCAGTGCTTATCAGCCCAAAGACGCTGTTCCCCAGTGAATGTACAGAGACACTTACGAGTTTCCAATCACAAGACACTGATGTACTTTGTATGCCAGAAACTTGGCGTATAAATGGCATTTCTCTGCTTTCAGTCATCAGCTCTAAGTCAAAGAAAGGTCATATTTGTATTTTAATTGCCAATAACACTAACGCACCCCTCCATCTCACAATTAGTACAAATATTTGCGATATCGAAGTATATTATTCAGGCATCAAAGTCATGGATGACAAATTCTCCACTTCTCTAGCTTGTACCACAATTTACGACGTGCCCACAACACAAAAATATATTGATCCATAACATTTTAACCCCATAAACTTCCCTGATGCACAAGCAAACTTGTTTGCACTTTGCCACAATTTCAGACATATTATTTCTACTCCAGGTGAACCCTTACGAGTTCCTAATTTTATTCAGCATCATATACCCCGTCGTGAGAACTCAACGACATTGCATTCCCGCATGCATATTACCACACAGCAAACGCATTATTGTAGCTAATCCTATCCAAGACATGTTTGCGCAAGACGTTATTGAACCACCCATCAGCGAATAAAACTTCCCCCCTCATTGTCGTCCTTAAACACAATGGTTCCTCCCGTCCTGTAGTAGGCCTCAGATAATTAAATAAGCTAACTATACCGGACAGACAACCAATTCCTCTCTTCTAAGATATCTTCCACTCACGACCTTGGACCTTATGGCGGGATATTTCCAGATCCTCTTGCTCCAGAGTCTAGGCCTCTGGTAGCCTTTAGCACACCCATAGGTCATTATTACTTCAAACAACTAGCCATGGGTCATGTTTCAGCTCCAATGTTCACATGACTTATGCACACAGTACTTCCAGATCTCATAAGTCATTCAGTGTTCATGTACCTCGATGACGTTATCGTTACTTCAAAATCCATTAGCAAACATTTACACACTCTACACGCTGTCTTCTCACGACTAGCAAAAACAGGTCTCAAACTGAAGTTTAAGAAGCGTTCCGTCCTTCGGAGAGAAATACACTTCATAGGGCATGTACTTAATTCACAAGGAATTTTAACCCCGCAGGACGAGGTCAAGGCAATCATTGATTTTTCACGCCCTACTTCTGTAGAACACATACGTTCATTCTTTAGTCTGTCAGGATTTTACAGACGTTACATTGAATGGAACGCTAGTATAGCAGCACCATTA
Source organism: Oratosquilla oratoria (assembly GCF_046742065.1). NCBI lineage: Eukaryota > Metazoa > Arthropoda > Malacostraca > Stomatopoda > Squillidae > Oratosquilla > Oratosquilla oratoria. The sequence goes on from NW_027467712.1 coordinate 1,799,234, forward strand.
AATTTACTACTTAAGAAAGACATACCCTTCATTTGGACACATGACCAACAGAAAGCCTTCAATGACTAAAAGAAAGCCTTAACCCCGACACCTATCCTTGCTTTCCTAAACCACAAGCTTCCTTTCACAATCTACATTGATGTGTCCTACACAGGACTTGGCGCAGTCCTCATGAAACAATATGGCATAAAACTCAGACCAATTACCTATTCGAGTCGCACACTCAACAAACACAAGCGAAATTACTCAATCATAGATATAGATGCATTAGCAGCTATATAGACACTCCTTGGTTACGAGATACATATATATACAGATCATCAAGCAATCTTACATCTCTTCAAAGAAATAAATCTTTCGGAAAAACTTGCCCGCTGGTTCCTTATCATATAAGAGTTCATGCCAACCTTTCATCTTGTTCGTAGAAAAGTAAACCTAGTTGCATACGTTCTCAGTCTCCATATTGCACCTATCACTCATAATACTATTTCAGTAATTCTTACAAAAGCGCGTGTTGCCGCAGCGCAGAGATCACACGCTTTTTGGAAACGTGTCATATACTTCCTCGAATCTATAGACACAACTGACAAAGAAACCTTTCCTCCCGATATCCACAATTACACTTTAATTGATGACATTCTGTATCGCAAAACAATACTAACGAACAAACATGAACCAAACAGATTAGTGTTTCAACGTGTAGTCCCTACGGATCTCACTCCAGAAGTTTTGAAGCTTACACGTTTCCCCATTGCTGCACACCCTGGCAAGGAGAAACGTGTTACACAAGCCAGATATCACTACTTCTGGTTACCCAGGAGGAATGTTATACATGCCTATATTGACGTTTGTCACCCTTGCGCGATTCACAAAGGTGATATCAGCGGTCGAGTTCCAATTTTTAACCGTACCCCTTCTAAACGATTCGACAAATTCGCTGTTGGTCTTAAGTTACTACTTAATCATAGCGGAAACCAATATCTCTTTGTCTGTGTGGACCATTTTTCACGATTCTGTATTCTTTCTCCTCTACCAGACAAGAGAGCACAACACGTAGCAAAGACCTTTATTGGTAAACGCATATGCCCCTTTACTACACTCACAATTCTGATGTCTGACAACGGGACTGAATTCAACAATGAGATTCTTTCGTACATTTATAATTACTTTCAAACAAAAAATGCAACACTATTGTTCATCACCCTAGTTCAAATGGCTAAGTTGAACGTCAGAATAGGAAAATTCTCAATGTTCTTAGACATCTTGCTTCTGATCTTCACCCTTCTTGGGGATGAACATCTCCCCATGATTCAAGCTTGTACAAATAGTTCCATTAACAGGTCAATATAGGAATCTCCTCATTTTCTCCCCTTTGGCTTGGACAAAAGGCTCTCATATGATCTTATTTCAAAATTACTTCCCATTTACAATATCAATGATTATGTCAAGACCAAAGTAGCATATTTCAATAATCTTTTCAAAAAATATATATTACTCCTCACTTAATAGAGGACGAATGATTCGTTTCCATAACAAATCAGCCAGAGCTTGTACCTTTGAAATTGGAGACGTTTTTTACACCCTTAACCACACCCCCACCTCGAAACTCTCCCCCAAAATTCTCTGGACGCTATCGTATCATTGGACATGAATCAAAGAACAAAGTCAAAGCATTCAGTTTGCACAATCTTGAGGCGACCGTCTTGCACAAAGATCATATCAATAGAGTTACCTCGACATAGAAACTGTCCCCTCACCAACTCACACTACCCCAACAATGGAATCTATGGAAAAAAATATTGAATACATTTTATCAAACTAATACCTTTCATTTTTTTTATTAATTCATTTCTCTGAGTAATTAGGAAATGCTGCAAAATTCAGGTTTCATGAATATTTTTTTACTGTAGAAAACAAAGAGCATGATGTTTTCTTTCAAATTAAACAAAAATGACAAAAATCTATAAAGAACAACCAAAGGCATTGCAACAGAAAGAACAAAAACATAAACTTCATAGGACGGGGGATTTACATTTTCACGAAAAATTTTCGCGACCATTTCTTTGATGTTTGCGATGTATAGCAAACCTCTAAGTTCCACTTCTTTGCTGATGAGGTATGAGGTGAGGGTGAGTGGTATGGCGTGGGTGGAGGAGGTGTAAGGCGGGCGTGGCTAGTAGATACTTGCGGAGTGCTGGGTGCAGGTGCCCTGCTTCTCTCTTCTTTCTTTTTCCTTCCTCTTGTATTTCAGGCACACACGGGCCCTCTCTATATTCTACCGCCTCACTTCCTAGTTTCTTGTTAATTTTTCCATGATCACAGCAACAATACAGAGCGAGCAGTCAAAAACGTTGTGTACGGTGCGAGCGCCAGGAGCGACATCACTTTCCTTTGACCTTATCAAGACTAATGATGCTTTGTCGACTGTTTTTGTGAGGTATGCTGGTGGGAAAAGTTACCAAAAATCTCCATAAACACAATTCCGCAGCAAAAAACGAAATTGCTAAAGTAATATTGACGCTATTTCAATCTACAGGATTTTTTTTTATGCAATGGGGTTGCCAGAGGTTGCCAATATACAGCTTTATAACTTTGAGTGCTGCCACCATCATAAAGATTCTTTTGAAATGTTTACCTAAAATTCGCTCATGTACCAGAATTTTTCGAATGATCGCTAGCGACGGTCTCTTATGTCTATTTCACTTTTATTCATAAATTTTCCCGATACCACCATTATCCCAACATTACGTGTATGTATCTTCTTACCAAGATTGTGAAAAAAAGCCTTGTATTCTTTCTTGTCTATAATGAGTAGCAATCTCACTGAGGGCAATGATTAGTACCCGGCCAAGCATCTGTTATCAACCTCTTCGGTGTCCAGTGTGCACACGCACGCACATACGCATATGAAGCGAGAAGTACTCATAAGACTTTTCATCCAATTCTCAACGGCATATCAGTTTTTCCTAATGACCCGAAGAGCAGGCTTCCAGGTAAAATCTACTCGAAATATAGAAGCCACCAGCGCTTACACAAAAGGCCTCGCCAGCATTTCGGGGAAACGGCGACTTTCCGGCACCTATCATCGTCGGTCAACCGAAACATTATTTCTATGTACCCATCAATATATGGCACCACTATAAAATTGTATATATACATATGAAATCTGGCAACCCCCCGAAGTTACTTCGGAGATTGTATTATATGTAGAAACCAGAAGGAATACTGGAATCAGTAAAGAAAAGACGTCTCTCCAACTTTGTTTCTCCAACACGAGTTCCTTAATAATGTAGATAGAGCTACACATCTACATACATACATACATACATACATACATACATACATACATACATATATATATATATATATATATATATATATATATATATGTGTGTGTGTGTGTGTGTGTGTGTGTGTGTGTGTGTGTGTGTGTGTGTGTGTGTGTGTGTGTGTGTGTGTGTGTGTGTGTGTGTTTAATAATCTATAAGTATATATGTATATATATATATATATATATATGTATTTATATATATATATATCTATGAATATATATATATATATATATATATACATGACACACAGGAAACGCACAGTCGGAGAAAATAAACTTCGAATAAAGAAGAATCCTATAATTCGGCTATCAACTGTAGCCCTTATCAGGAAAGTACATAAGACAGAGGACAAAGGGGACTTATAAACTACAGAAAAGAGAAGGAATGCGGACAAATGACCTCACTCAGGTGCGGGGCAAACTGGGGAGGCGGAAGAGGGAGGGGGTGAGGTGAGGGGGGGTTGTAAGCTCCGTACCAGCTTGCTAACGGCTGCGCGTGAGATGATGTCAGGAGTCCACTGTCCTTTAAAGATATTACAAATTCATGTGATTTCATTTCAAAGATAAAAAATATGAAAGTACAGGGTTTAAGGCTCCTCAGTCTCGATGTTTCCTCGTTCTTTACGAACATTGATGTCGAAGATGTGCTTACTTTTTTGGAAACCAAACTGCAACAGGCTCAAGACATTTTCCCCTCCCTGTTAACAAAATTCTTGCTTTAGTTCGCCTTTGTGTTTCTTCAAATGTCTTTTCCTTTCAAGACCATTT
>NW_027467712.1:1815832-1818332 GCF_046742065.1 Oratosquilla oratoria
TGCCATCGTTGAAGCCGATCTCGCTATGAGTGACGATGAAAATCCAATTAACATATGGCCCCCACTTACGACTTACAACCATCACGCTCAAGGAAATTCTCCTGCATCTGGCAACTCTGCACCACAACCATTTACCCCCGCTAAACGCACTCTAAATGAAGTCTCCAATAATAGCAGCCCACCACCTTCTCCTGCTGCTAAATCATCGAAGAAGAATCCAATGACAGAGCCACAAGCTTATGATATCACACCATCTCCCACCCCTACCCCCCCAATCTCGTCCTATACTTCGCCGTCACAGGCTCCTGCCTTTGCTCCCAGAGAGAAATATGTCAAATTAACTTTCCCTGACAACTCAAGCTGTGACGTGAAACTTCGGTGGCTCTCCAACGTTGCCAAGTCTTTCCGTCTCGATCGTGAGCTGGCTGAGGTGAAGATGTCAGCTATTACATCTCGTTTTGTCTATGTTTCAAGACAACGACAAGACATCATTACAAGTATCACGAGTGGGGAAATATTATCTTTACGCCTAGTCATCCAGGACTCCACGGAAAGACCACGTAAATTCCCTACGTACCTCCTCACTCGATACCCTGTCAGCATCGATGCCTCTCATGCCAAGGAATATCCAGGGATACATACAGCTCGCAGATTCGTCCAAAATGGGACGCCAATCAACCGACTAGTCATCACGTGGAGCCTACTTGAACCACCGCCGCCTACCTTAGAGTTCCCCTTCCTACCTTTCCTCCCTCCCTGTGAGCTTCGCAAAATGAAAGATGAAATTCCATGGTGCTATAAATGCTGGGGCTTCAAACATATCTCAAGATACTGTTCCGCTCCCGCAAAGTGTGCCTGGTGCGCGGAGAATCATGACACTCGTTCCTGCCCTCACCGCCCACCCACTCCACCCACCACGCCCGACGACTCCGCATCTACCTCAAAACTTTCCATATCCCCACCACCAGACACATCCCGATGGAAGTTCCCCCGATGCCATAAACCAGGGGTCAACGTTTGGCATGGCTGTACTAAGCGAACACCCACGGCCACTTCCCAAAGACTTGGACCACCACTATCATCACTACCACCACCACCACTTCCAGCCACCTCTCTCACGACGCCCAGCACCACGGACTCTGCTGAAGTACAAGCTCTTCGCCAAGCTGTTGCATCTCTCGAATCCCGCTGTTCAGCCCTCACGAAGCGATTTGATGCCATAGATGCCCGTATCGAAAGTTTAGTTAACCAACAGGCTACCACAGCAACCACACTTGCCAGTCTAGTTGAATCTCACAAAGTTGTTATCACCTCTGTCACAGCCCTTACAGAGCGACTTGATACAGTTGCCTCCCATCTAGAAAAGCTCTCGTTGCCTTTGAACTCCTCTACCCATGCTCCGCCTGGCAGCGCCCACATTCAAACACCAACCTCTTCCGGCTCTCGCAAAGCACATAGTAATAAGATTCTCTGATCTCGTATCGCTTCACGTCATCTCCTGGAATGCTTTCGGAATACGCCATAACACGAAACTCACTGCACTGAAGACATATGTCCATCGCCATCACCCCCAGATAATATTTATTCAAGAAGCCTTTCCCGGTGGTGCTCAGCCATGCGACACAGCACCTACGCTGTCTGGCTATGTCTCATACATACATCCAGCCAGGAATGGCCTCATTTCTTACGTCCACGCATCCATGCCACACAAGCTCCTTCGATGCTCCAGGGATACTACTATGACCTTTCAGTTAATTGAAGTCACTGTGGGCAATGGTAAACTTCGACTTTGCAACGTATACTCTGCCCCTGGTGTTATTAATCTTGTTGCCCTCCCAGTACCTACAAATCGTGGAGTGATTTATATGGGGGATTTCAACGCTCGACATCCTGCTCTTGGTGATGCCTCCCCTGTCCCCAACCGTAGTGGAATCCCTCTACTCAACTACATACATCGGTACCGACTCACACGATGGGAAACTGGTGGAGCCACACATGCACGTGGAGGCACAGTTGACCACATCATCACGTCTGGCCTCGTGCCATCCCGTGTCGCCTGTCAATCAATTCCTTCTCTCTTCTCCGACCATATTGCTCTTAGTTTATACTACTCCATACCATCTCGGATTCCAACTCCTCATCACCGGACCCGTATATCCATTCCTCCTAAATATTGCCCTACGTATATTTCGTACATCTCTAGTCTCCTTCCCACATTTGACTTCCTATCCCCCGACGCACTATACACGTCCTTAGTGAATACCACACACGACTTCTACAGCCGCTATGTAACCAAAGCTCACCTACCACGCCGCCCTGTACCTCACTCATGGACGTTGGACCACCGTATTATCCAAGCGGAGAGAGCTACACAGACTACTGGTCATACTTTTCAGACGCAACCCACACCTGATTCTTTACATCAGTACCAAATAGCACGGGATAATATGGTCGCCCTCCAGAACTGTGCCTACAAAGAGTCTTGGCAGAAATACACTGA
>NW_027467712.1:1828332-1850832 GCF_046742065.1 Oratosquilla oratoria
TGGAGGAGGAGAGAAGTTATTGGTGCACGGAGGTAAAGTCACGCCCTTAAAGGGTGGTACTTATTTGTAACGTGCAAAGTTATTGGATGAATTGAATAATGACGTCGAAGCAGACTTGGCTTGGTGGGTGCAAAAGGACCACATGTGGGATTCCTCTGCTGTAATTAATACAAATAAGTTGTAGAAGAGTAATATCATTCGGAAGAAAGGAAGAAGAAAATTACGTTAGATTCACCCCATACTGATACTAAGTACTTGAATATGTAGAACGAAAGAGGCATGGGGCCTACAGATGAGCGACTTAGAATTATAATATGATAAAAAGTGAAGAAAGTAGAAAGTGAATGAAGAAATATTATATCACAGAAGGAACAATTAGGAGAATTAAATCCAGTAATTAAGGAGAGAGGAAAACTGAAAATGTTGGTAGCAAAAGAGCTAACAATATAGTCTCTTATATTGTCAAAATTGACTCTCCTGAAGTCCGGTACTTGAACATCATTCGTAATTTTTTATTCTTCCCAAATAATATTAAATCTTATTTCATGATGATCGCTAAATTCTAGACTATTTCCCACTTTCACGTTACTCGTTAGGTGCTCATTATTAGTTAAAAGTAAGTCCAGATTATTCTTTCCCCTCGTAGGATTGGTAATCATTTGTTTCAGGAAATTATCTTGCACCATATCTAAGAATATTTTTGCTTCTTGATCTCCTAAAATTTCCCAGTCAATATAACTATGATTAAAATCTCCCTTGATCACAACGTTTTTGTACTGAGCCCTACGAAATTTATGAATGATGGGATTAGTCTGCCAATAATAAGTTTGTTGTTCTTGCCTATAAATTCCACTTATATTGATTCCGCACTATCCTCTTCCTTAAACGAATTGTTGATAATAATAATAATACAGTTTATTGTACTTTTAACAAACAATGCTACTTCTCCCCCACTCCTACCATCCCTGTCCATGTGAATATAAATAAATAAATAAATATATATATATATATATATATATATATATATATATATATGTATGTTTATTTATATATAAATATATATATATACATATATATATATATATATATATATATATATATATATATATATATATATATAGTGCTCGACAAGGATGTACGAACGGTTAGCGAGAATGAATTATGAGAGTATAATAACGTAACTTTTCTTTGATCAAATTACATGGAAATCACACATTTTAAAGAAAATAGGTCAAATAATACAACCATATGCTAATTTTTTAAATACAAGATTGCATTTGAGCAAAAACCGTCATTGTTTGGTTGAGGTCGGCAATTAGTGAGTCGGACGGTATGTGGTTTGTAATTTTGTAGAGGATAAAAACGTAACTTTTCTTTGATCAAATAACATGGAAATCACACATTTTAAAGGAAACAGGTCAAATAATGCAACCATATGCTAATTTATTTTTATATAAGATTGTACATTTCAGCAAAAACAGTCCTCAACACTCCTCATCACTCATTCTCGCTAACCGTTCGTACATCCTTGTCGAGCACTGTATATAATATTATACACATATATATATATATATATATATATTATATATATATATATATATACATATATATGTATACACACACACACACACACACACATATATATATATATATATACATATATATATGTATATATATATACATATATATGTATATATATACATATATCTGTATATATATATGTATATATTTATATATATATGTATATATATGCATACATATATACATATATAGATATAGATATATACAGTATATATGTATATATATATATGTATATATATATATATGTATATGTATATATATATATGTATATATATATATATATATACATATATATATATATATATATATATATATATATATATATCCTTCTATATCGATCCGGGATTCAGTAATAGCTATAATATCAAATCTCCCTACGCCTACTTTACCTCGCTGTTAATAAATGTTATTTATTATGCTTCTGCTGTTTGTATAGTAAACTTTTATTCTATCTTCCCTCCACCTGATTTGGTGATTCTTTACACTGTCCCTCACTGATATGTTTCTATTGCCTATACTATATTCCGATACTTCTCCCTCCCGACACCCACGTAATCTACCCGAAGAAACTTGTAGAATGCCTACCTCTCGTTCAAGGGATTCAGCAAGGACCCGAAATCCTCAGGGTGACAAGTGCACCTCGTTTCTTATATATAAATGATCCTTCCCGTAAAAGCGATCCCAGTTGTCAAGAAATGCCCATTCATTGGGCTTACAATAATTTGCCAGCCTGCAATTCGTTGAAATAGCCCTGTAATGCCACATACCTCCAACTCTATACCTCGGAAGGATTCTACATATAACAGAAACCTCTCCATTATTTCTAATCTTATCTAGGGCATCCCAGAACCGCGCAAACAATTTTTCACTCCCTAACTTATCTATATCACCCCCAGCACTCAAGCATATGGTGGATTTAACACTTTCCCCGTTATACACTCTTCAATCCTGTCTCTAACGTCACCTATTCCCGCCCCGGGGAAACACATTTTGTCCTATGCTTACTATGTTTGTCGTAGAAGGCCCTATCTAAATACCTCACCTGGCAACCCTACAACCAAAATCTTACCTGTGGGCAGGGATTTAGCAACTGCCCCACCTTCTCTTGCATTTTTTTTTCTTCTTGTAAACCAGCGAGAGCTTGAAATAAGTTTTTGCATGCAGGCGGGTCTGGTGAGGGTTTTTTACCCACTCTCCGTGTTTTATTTGCCACCTTATTCCACCCAGGTTCTAAATATGGTTTGTCGTCCATGTCTAGGGTCTTCGAGCGAAGAACTCCATTCTCCTCTTTAAGGCCTTCAACAGTCTTCTCTAAGGCAACAATTCTATTACGTAGAAATTGAACCTCTTCGGTGCTGATCACCGAAACACAACCACTCGCCATCTCACTGTTTGAAGTAGCTACATCAGTTGACCTCACCTGAGTGACGCCTACTTTTCAAGTGACGAGTGACGCCTACTGCTCAACTGACGAGTGACGCCAACTCCTCAACTGACGAATGGCGCCTACTGCTCAACTGGTGTGTTGCATAAGTTTTGAAGATGGGTATTAGGGAGATGATTTTCTCTGACGTCTATTTTACAAAACCACAGCTGTAGGTAGTAATCATTAGTTTATTTAACATTGTATGGTGTGCCAGATTCTCTGTCAATCATTTTTTCTTGCTAAGCCAAAGGGTTTCATTCGACTGAGGAATATGAAATATTTAACATAACCCTATGATTTTTTATAGATTTTGTGATGGCTAATACGAAGCTGTTATCTGGGGTAGACAATGTATAGTCATCTCAAATAAAAACTTACTTCTTACTTCAGTTCCCAGATGTAGGTATTACTCCTGCCAGCGGTACCAGCATGTTTCTCCACCTGGCTCTAATTTGGAAGACCCCTTCCTCCTTCAGAGTTTCAGTGTTAGGCAAGTCATGCCTATTGAGGGCTTCAGTAGTTTCTTTTCATCTCTTTCTCAGTCTTTTTCGTGGTCTTCTCCCTCCCAGTATTTACTCTCATGATCTTTGGAGTTCCTCTCAATTGATCGTAACCATCTGACACTAGTCAGGATAAAGATTCAAACGAGTTGAGTCGGGTTTAATGGATCAGTGTCAACCTCTTAATTATTTTCTTTTATTTATTAATTTTCATTATCATTACTTTATTTCCCTGTAAGTAAAATAATTACTTCATATTACCTTTTTGTCAGAAAACCGTAACTGTGAAGCTTTTATACTTTAATTTCGTTTTGATTTTGTTCCAGTTAGACAGACAATCTATATACCTGAGGGGATCAAATCTGATTCTAAAAGGGTTTCAATTAATGGATACTTCATTCATATCAGATTTCGTCTCCTCAGTTGCATAATATTTTTATATCTTAGCCCAAAAAACATTCGAACTATACCTTATCGTATTCAAGTACTTAACAGTTGATTAGCAATAATACATTTTTTTTCTATTTTTACCACTCATATTATGGCCTATAAAGAGGTTTAAATGTTATTGTGACCTAAAGTTTGATCCTTGCTGTCTAATGTGACTTTTTTAAAGTTCGTATTGACAGAAACCATGCGGTTTTATTCTAATAATAGCGGGATCACGGGTTGGGTTATGATATTATCCAAAATTAATTTTCTTTGTTTAATAACAGATAATTCTGTTCACCTAGAGAAAAGCCTATATTGAATGGAATATGTAAAATGTGAGAAACATATACAAGTAATGAATAGGCCAATGCGTTTTCTGAACTGTGTTGGTAAAACTGACTTGCTTCACGCCCTCTTTATGTACTTTGATTTTAATTGTATAAGGTATCTTATAATGAGGCTGTATGATTTAGTGCAGCTGAATGAAAACCCCTGGGTGTTTTCCTATTAGTTGGACGCAGTTATGTCGCATTTGTTAGATTTAAGTCTATGCAATAGTGAAGGTGCATTGATATACTCGTATATGATTGGTCTTCTGTGATAGCTTAAGATGTTTTGTGGTGCAGTTTTTGTTCTGTTCTAAAGATTTGGATAGGACAGTGTCACCTGTGGAAATGAAGAACTACAGCAAGGATACATAGACACTTTGCCGATAACATCAAGGAGGTGGTTCAAAGTCTCGTGTCTATTTCGAGAAGCTTCGAACCACATCGACGCGCAATCATGTTGAACCAATCAGACTCATCAGTGCCAATCGTTACTGAGTCATTAGGAATGACATGTGCCATAGAGGAAAGATAGTTATGGTGGTGAAGATGAGACAATGTAAGAGTGACGGGGCGATAGTGCAGCTATATGATACTATTAGAACTAATGTGCTTTTGCCCTAGTTTTTGTGGAATGTTTTTATCTTCCTCGTGTCTGCACACCTTAATTTATCGCTTCTTGCTTATTTCCCCTCCTTATATATATATATATATATATATATATATATATATATATATATATATATATATATATATACATATATATATATATATTACCCCGAATCTTTTTAATTTGCCTTTTTCACACTTAAAGGGCCTGGGAACCTAAGTTCAGAATTACGAACTGTCCGAACATACATGAGAGATAAGGGAATATCGCACAGTGAACTCATTTGTGTATGAGAACCTCGGGGACTCTTAACATGGTTTTTGTAATGGGTTTTGCTTATAAACTGAGGAGACACTAGTATCCCTATGAAGTCGTGCATTCTGTTAGTTTTACTTGGGAGACATTTCTGAGAGACCTAGTAGCAATAACAGTACATGTATTCCTCTTGTGGCTAAATGAGTCATAATGATATAGACTGCTTCTTTAGGAAGCTGGTGTATATATATGTACATACGAGTATACATATATATATATATATATATATATATACATATATATACATATATTATATATATATATGCATATTTATATATATATATATATATATACATATATGCACACACACACACACACACACACACACACACATATATATATATATATATATATATATATATATACATATATATATATACGTATATATATACATATATATATATATATACATATATATATACATATATATATATATATATATATATATATATACATGGTGTATAGTGAAGTGTATCGCGTTGGCCGTTTGGATTGTGATGCAGATTACATAGGAGAAACACAGAAGAAACTCGCCACTAGAATTGAAGACCATAAGCGGGCAATTAAACGGAAAGATGCAGCCTCAGCACTCCATAAACACATAAACGAATCACAACACAACATAGACTGGGAAGGAGCCACAGTGGTACATAGAGACAACTCAAAGAAAAGGAGATTATTCTTAGAAGCGTGGACGACGAAAGAAGCTAGCGTAAACAGGTGCATAGACTTAAATCCTATATACCTGGGCACTAAAAACACAAAGACAGACACAACGTGAACGTGTGATTACAAGGTGAACAAATATCACAGTGTCGGTGAATATGTGTTAATTTTAATTTATATCCTTTGCTTCCAAGTGCGTAGTGTACTTTCAATTGTTGCACAAGTGACATTTTATTTATATTCTATTTTGTTTTATTGCATTTTATTTTAATGTATTTTATTTGTATTTAATTTTTATTTTATTTTACCTCATTGTATTTCATTTTATTGTATCTATTTCCTTTGCGTGCAAGTGCATAGTTCGCTTTCAAATGTAGCACAAGTGGCATTTTATTTTATGCTTTTATATTTTATTGCATCACATAGTATTTTATTTTACTTTATTATATTTTTGTATAGTATTTATTCTTTGTAAATTGAATGTATGCACAATTGGGTATGTAAGGTGGTCCAGTCGTCCGGTACTCGTAGCGACTGGAAGAGGAGGGGGACCCGGACAGCTTCGGCACTACGGAATACCTCTCCCAATTCCAACCACGTCAGTATAATAAACTAATTTGAGCACTGTATATTTTCAAGGATAGCGATAGCTAAAAGCACGTTTCAGAAAATGAAAGGGGTTTTAACAAACAAGAAAATGTCTACAGATATAAGGAGAAGAATAGTTAAAACATTTATATGGTCAACACTATTATATGGTTCAGAAGCGTGGACAATCAGCAAAAAATTGCAGGAAAACTTAGAAGCAGCAGAAATGTGGATATGGAGACGAGTATTAAGAGTACCATGGACAGCGAAGAAAACAAATGAAGAAGTATTGAGAGAAATGGAGACAGATAGGGAATTGATGACAACAATAAGGAAAAGACAGTTGCGATTCTTAGGACATATAATGAGGAGGGAAGGGTTGGAAGAGGTGGTGATGACGGGAATGGTGGAGGGAAGGAGAGCAAGAGGAAAGCAGAGGGAGAAGTATATGGACGGGCTGATGAGGGCGACGGGAAAACAACTGAAACCAACACAGATGTTACAAGTAACTAGGGACCGTGAACGGTGGCGCTCCATAGTTGCCGAAGTCCAAGAGGATATGGCACGACGGTAAGGTAAGGTAATATTTTCACACCCCTAAAGACGGTCCTCGGACTAGTACCGAAACGTCGGGCTTTAAACTTCCCACTTTGAGTCTGGTGTTTACGCTTCTCCCCTTTCAATATATATACATACATACATACATACATATATATATATATATATACACATATATATATATATATACATATATGTATATATATATATATTTATATATATATATATATATATATATATATGTGTGTGTGTGTGTGTGTGTGTGTGTGTGTGTGTGTGTGTGTGTGTGTGTGTGTGTGTGTGTGTGTGTGTGTGTGTGTGTGTGTGTGTGTGTGTGTGTGTGTGTGTGTGTGTGTGTGTGTGTGTGTGTGTGTGTGTGTGTGTGTGTGTGTGTGTGTGTGTGTAAGTAATGATAAAAGCAGAATTTAAAGATGATATTAATCATAGTTTCAATCGCTAGATTAAGACCTATTTTGAGGGTTGAATAAGGAATTATATTTTCCAGTTACCTGTTTTTTTTTCGGCAGAAATGTTTTCCTGGTATCCTAGTACCCTGTACTCAGATATTGGTACCTCGTTCGTTTGAACTATGGGGCCTGTATCTCCCCTTCTTTTCAATTATTCTCTTGTCCTCGACCTTGCTCTTGCTCTCACCCTCAACCAAACCTCACCCTCGTCCACGCCTTCGCCTTCGTACTCGCCCTTGCCCTTGCCTTTGCCCTCATATTGGCCTTCACCATTCTCATCATCGCCCTCACTCTTGACCTCACCTCATCATCGTCATTACTCTTGCCCTTGCCCTCACCCTCGCCTTTGCCCTCGCCCTCATCCTCGTTCTCGTCCTCGTCCTTTTCCTTGCTGTAGCCCTCGCCTTTCCACTTTACTTCGTCCTCCCCCTCATTCTCGCCCTCACCCTCACCCTCACCCTCACCCTCACCCTGACCCTGACCCTGACCCTGACCCTGACCCTGACCCTGACCCTGACCCTGACCCTGACCCTGACCCTGACCCTGACCCTGACCCTAACCCTGACCCTGACCCTGACCCTGACCCTGACCCTGACCCTGACCCTGACCCTGACCCTGACCCTGACCCTGACCCTGACCCTGACCCTGACCCTGACCCTGACCCTGACCCTGACCCTGACCCTCACTCTCATCCTCACCCTCAGCCTCACTCTTACCCTCACCCTCACTCTCACCCTCACCCACACCCTCACCCTCACCCTCACCCTCACCCTCACCCTCACCCTCACCCTCACCATCACCCTCACCATCACCCTCACCCTCACCCTCACCCTCACCCTCACCCTCACCCTCACCCTCACCCTCACCCTCACCCTCACCCTCACCCTCACCCTCACCCTCACCCTCACCCTCACCCTCACCCTCACCCTCACCCTCACCCTCACCCTCACCCTCACTCTCACCCTCACCCTCGTCCTTGCCCTCACCCTCGCCCTCGCCCTTACCCTCATTTTCGCCCTTACCTTCGCCATAGCCCTTGCCCTCGTCTTCGTCCCCGCTTTTGCTTTCATCTTTGCCCTCTTCCTCATTTTTTTATTCACCCTCTTCTCCCTCGCACTCGTCTTCACTCCGACCGTTGCCCTCGGCTTTCGTTCTCGCATTTGCCCTCACATTTGCCCTTCTCTGTTTCCTTCCTTTTTCCCTACCCTTCCCTCCTGCACTCTTTTCTTTTCTCCTGTTCCCTTATCCCTTCTCTCCTATTTTCTTTCATACCCTTCCTGTTTCTGCTGATCGCTCACCCCTTCCATTCTACTTCTTCCTCTCCTCCATTCTTCTCCTTTTTTTTCTGCTCCCTCTTTCCTTCTTTTCCACTTCCTCCTGTTCTTCTACTTTCTCCTTCATCTCTTCTATCTCAACCTTCATGCCCTCCTATTTCCTTCCTTATTCTATTCCTTGACCTTTTCTCTCGCTTAGGCTGTTACTCCTTTTTTTTCAATCTCTTTTTCCTATCTTCTTACATCTCAACTCCATATGGGGATTTAATGCATGCTTTTTGTGCAGCCAATATTTTCCGGACTTTAGTATCACCTCAATGGACCAAACTCACGCGTCATTTCTTTATGATTGAAGACTAACCCCCACTCAAAGGAGAATACTACTTTTAACTTCTACTATCCCCTCTTTCTGTTACCCTTCTTACATCTCTTTATTCTCGTTTCTATGAATCCACTTCTTTGATGCAATATTGTCCCTGAAGATGGAAGCGCTGGTTATTAGCGACAGAATAAAACACCTATGGCCTTTTCTACTATTTGGTAAAATTGTATTTAGAAAGATAGCCTGTAAACTATACTAAAATTAATTTAACAACAGAGAGATCCTTTTTTGTTTCGATTAATAGTACTTTCGTTCCACTATAGGATGGACCTCGGCAGATTTGTGTCTGTCCTTCATTAGGAATATAAGTTCATTCAGAATATAACGAAAACAAACTAAGAAACAAACAACAACTCTTCCCATTCCTCCCTTTCCCCTGTCATTGATCAGTTACGGGTCCCTTCCCCTCCAGATATAATGTTGAAAGGGGTGTTATGTTACAATGCTGGTATGTAATACCTTTATCAAGTGTCTTGTACGATTTGATTTACAAGTGCATATCACTGAGCTCACTCCATATATAATATTGTCTTACGTTAACCAGATAGAAATAAAATAAAGTTTGCTTTAATGGTGACTTTATCCCGTTACTTTCCAGAAATCCTTCAAAGCTAGTTTTATCAGATGAAAATAATCAAATAGGTCACTGGGTGTTTGGATGAAAAACTATGTAAATGATCCGTCACTAACATCACAAATATATTCGATCCAGTGGTAAAAGACACTGATGGATAGAACCTTCTAGCGTTAGGTGAGGGGCCTTGGTTGGAGGGAAGAAAAGTCTCAACATCTCTATGATGTCATGGCCATCCCCTCAGACGAGGGATGTCGATCATATCAAGAAGTGATGCTCGACACTCCCTTGATGTGTCATCAGACTTCTTGTCATGTAACACATTGATCTCTCTTTTGTTTTTTATAGAAACATGAAAAGAAGATAAAACAATGGACAAGGGGCAAAGCTGATGCAAGAAAGATACAACAACAACAACAACAACAACAACAACAACAACTACTACTACTACTACTACTACTACTACTACTACTACTACTACTACTACTACTACTACTACTACTACTACTACTACTACTACTACTACTACTACTACTACTACTACTACTACTACTACAACAACAACAACAACAACAACAACAACAATGACACCAATGACGACGATGACGACGATACAACAGCGTGAGGAGCTTACACAAAGTGGCCCATTCCTGTGGATGAGGACCCCCACCATTGCCCTGTGCGCTCGGATTTTCAGGGTAAGGACAATTCAACAGTATCTATTTGATTTGAACACGGGGCTATTTCGTAAGAGGGACGAACAAAACCAGTCTTCAACTTAATATGAATATTTAGGATTGACCATTGGAAAATGGCAAGCAGTTCTTGTGGTAAGAAATTGGCAAAGAATATGTGCTAAAGACCTGAGATTTAGAACTCCAAAATCAAGTAATATATTTTGTTAAAGTTCGTTCATTTAGAAAATCGGGTTAATGTCACTAGTGTCTGTCCAGAAGGATTCATTGTCTGCAAAGACCGAAAGTATTTATGGAAAAGATTAGAGCGTATAGGTCAGGAATACCATTAAGTGTACTGATGTCAAACTAGAATGGATGGAATATAGAAAGAGATTAGGGACTGCTTCGTAAGCGATGAGAAAGAGAAACTGTGACAACAGAAAATGGAATCTAGATTGGATGAACACAAGCCGCCTCCTGATTGGACGGAAACGATTGGAATGGACAGAAACAGTGGTCAATTTATACGGTGGCAAAAGCTATATGTTATCACATACTGCAAAGATTTACTATAAAAAATATTATGTGCCTAGAGCTGATAATTAATCAGTACTGAGAAATTTGTTAACCATCACTATTTTGTTGTTGTTGTGAAATTTACAGTTATTTCAAGGACCAAGAAATTCACTGCACAAGAAATACAAGCACCCCACTAAAAAGAAAAAGAAAAAGAAAACAGAAAAAAAGAAAGAAAAAAAAAAAACGCCAGAGGAGCTCATCCACTAAAATTTACTCGGAGAAACGACCTCGCTCAGAAATAAAAGAAAGAGCTGGGTCTCCACCGCCGTGACATACCCGAAGACAAAGGAGGTCATCAGCAACAACGGCAGCGCCATAAAGGCTTCGACCACCACAGGCAGAGTCAGCGAACACTTGACCATGTGTTCGCCGTGATCAAAGCATTACTGACGTGAGCGAGATGGGACGAACAAAGCACTGAATTATAAATCTTGCTTGAATCGTTCAAGTTAAGAGGTGGTATGGTCAGACCTCGACCGGGTCAGGGTGACATGGGTGCAGAATGGGTTAGAATATAAATGTGATACATGTAGGTTGGAAATATATGGAAATAGAGTGTTGGGTAGGGAGTGAAACCTGAGTGAGAGACAACAGAGAAGGTGACAGGTGAGAAAAGGATAAAATAATAATAATAATAATAATAATAATAACCAAGGAATTAGCAGAGGAATGTGTGAAGTCATCAACATCTCGAGGTCAACGTATAACAGGATTTAAACTAGAAGAATAGGAACAATACAAACGTGACGACCTCATATGTAGACAGGATCGCTTACATCTTATAACCCTGATAGGAAACACCTCCCAGAAGGGTGACCAACAGATTATGGACATGCTAACATTGGTGTTACATGCAAGGAGAAAATGGAGTCACTCAGTCACACACACACACACACACACACACACACACACACACACACACACACACACACACACACACACACACACACACACACACACACACACACACACACACACACACACACACACACACACACACACACACACACACACACACACACACACACACACACACACACACACACACACACACACACGCACATATATATATATATATATATATATATATATGTATATATATATATATATGTATATATATATATATATATATATATATATATATTGTCACGATATTACCCCTAGCCAGGTGACACGGTGCCACCATCCGGGTGTCAAAGTACCCATCCACCTAAATGACACCCTACTACACTGCCATACTACTCCGAAGAAACAAGCAGTCAGCCTCCTCCTCCACCCCCCTACTTCGGTCGCTCCGCAGCCAAGCGGTAGTTCAACAGTTATGTTTGAATGACTGCCCTCAGCCAATCACTGGCCAAGACGTCAGCCTAGTTCCCCTATAGAAAGCTAGGCATTCCCCACACTCGACTAAAATTCATTCTAGAGTCTCAAAATTTAATAGTTCCTGCCCAATGTGGTTTCAGGAAAAAATAGAAGTAGTCTTGACCATTTGGTCAACTTAGAACACGATATCCTTTCCTCTTTCGAGAGGAAAGAATACCTTGTTGCTTGCTTTTTAGATTTGGAAAGAGCCTACGATATGGCATGGCGACGTGGTATCCTCGAAAAAACTCTATGCTCTTGGCCTTAGAGGGAATCTCCCTATTTTCATTCAAAATTTCTTAAATGAACGAACTTTTTCCGTTAAAAATCAAAACTTTTATTCAACAGTACGCACCCAAGAAAATGGCGTACCACAGGGAAGTGTGTTAAGTCCCACATTATTCATGTTGCTTATAAACGATATTCTACCCGCTCCACCTCGGAACCTTAAATACTCATTATACGCTGACGATGTCGGAATCTGGCATTCCTCACCGAATGCCAATTTTTCCGGCTCTCGCGTACAACTGGCCCTGGACTCGCTCCAGGACTGGTCCGACAAATGGGGATTTAAGTTTTCGGAATTAAAGTCAACAGTAATTGTATTTTCACGCAGAGCCCAGGCAGAAATAAATCTGCAATTACATGGTACTCCCATTCCAGTACAAAACTCAACCTTTTTCCTTGGCCTGAGACTGGACTCCAGGCTAAACTGGAAGGCCCATGTAAAATACCTAGTTGATGCGTGCAACAAGAGAATTAATTTGCTACGTAAACTAACGGGCACAAATTGGGGAGCAGATAGGAAATCCCTGTTAATGATTTATAAGTCCCTAATTAGATCTAAATTAGACTATGGGTGTCAGATTTATGGTTCGGCAACACCAACCACGTTACAACCCCTGAACATCATCCAAAACAAAGGCCTAAGAATAGCACTTGGAGCATTACGCTGCACAAGAATCGAGAGGCTGGAGGTTGAAGCAAACGTACCCCCCCTCCACTACAGGCGCGAGCACCTCACACTACGATACGCCGCCAAAGTGCTTCGTACCCAACAACATCCCTGCAAGCAAGCGGTAAACCAACACGAACACTTCACCAACTCCAGCCTAAATCCCCTTTCCACCAGGATCCGATTCTTGTGCGAGCAGTATTCAGTGCCACTGTGGTCAATAGAAAAGATAGAACATACGTACCCACCGCCGTGGAAAAACATCGCCCTGAATGTCAACACCAACCAGGACCTCAGGAAGAAATCATCCTCAATAGAAGAAACAAGACAGAAAACCTTAGAAATGATTAAAAAGTACAATGACCACAGGGCACTGTACACGGATGGCTCCAAGTGCGGCCACAAAACTGGGACAGGGTTATACACCAACAAAACCCGGATGATGTTCAGATTGCCGGACCATACGAGCATATATATTGCAGAACTCTTCGGCATATACAAAGCCATAGAAAACGCTCAATCTGACACACATAGTAAGTTTGTCATATTCACAGACTCTCTGAGCGCACTTCAAACAATTAAGATAAGTAATCATATGGAAAATTTCCTCCTGGGCAAAATCATTAGCACATTGTCGACGACTAACAAGTCCATTACTCTCTCTTGGGTTCCCAGTCACATTGGGATCTTCGGGAATGAGAAAGCGGACACCTTAGCTAAATCTGCCTTAGAAAAGGACTCTATTACAGACATACCCCTGGACAAAGGTACCTTCAATTCCATACTAAGAAAACAATTACACACCCACTGGCAACTCCAGTGGAACAACCTTCACATCTTGCACAAACAAAAGGAAAACATAACAGATTGGTCGACATCATACAGAAACAACAGACTCGAGGAAATCGCCATAGCAAGACTGAGGATGAACTCGACCCGCCTCACCCACTTAAACCCATACATAAACGGCGTATTTCCTCCCCAATGCAACACCTGCAACACCATATTATCCATAAGACACATACTCCTACACTGCTCCAAGTACAACACACAGCGCCAAGCGCTTATACAATATTGTAAACTGAAAAAAATTCAACTAAGCACTACAAACCTTTTGACCGATGACCGTTTACTTATTGACAAAGTAGTATTTTATTTGCGCACATCAGGACTATTGTGGAAATTATAATGGTAGATTAAAAAGGATCGCAGGTTCACACCAGGCTTAATGACCTCATTATAGGTCGATAGCCTTAAAGATCCAACAAAAAACAAAAAAAAAAAACACACTCGACAGACTCACTTCTAGCTAGCTGCCAGCTTCGCCCCATCTGGATTGAAGTAATCATTGCTTGGCCAACCGACGACTCGACATGCCAGGTTTCAGTCTTACCCATTCTCAAACATTCTACATATCTCATTCCCCGTTTATTCTTATTGTGTGTTAGGATTAATATTATTATTGTTTTGTTAATTTATGTTGTATATGATTATATTTCATACTGAAATATTAAATGGTTGATACTGTTCTCTGTCTTTTGGCATACCAAATGTCTGATGCGTTCTATATCCCCCTTCTAAGTTTGTTGTGGCTTGGGCACTCGGTATGACATTGTGGTTAACAAATATCTTTCCAGCCTTAGCCACAACAATATATATATATATATATATATATATATATATATATATATATATATATATAAATATATATATATATATATATATAGAGAGAGAGAGAGAGATTGTGACAGGTTTGAGGAAGAAGGAAGAGAGATCTACGGGTCTAGGGCCGAGTTTATTCCTGACCGTTTTCGCTTACAGCTTCTTCAGAGGAATGATGATCCTGGATGACGCTGATGGTATACATAGTAATCCGACGCCACAATCCCACCAACTGGGTAAGGGACGCGGATCGGTGGACAGAGGCCAATAAATAATTAATTAATTTATTGAAAATAGATAAAATAAAACAAATAAGATAAACTAAAATGAAATATTAAAATGAGTTTCCCAAATCATGCATTCAAGGTGAGTAAGAATGTAAAATTAATTAAAAAACTTAAATGAGTGTGGAATTTGTGGAACCTGCTGGACAAAAGATCATCGGACGTTCTCCACCGATCTAAGTCGGCGCCGTGTTTGTGTTACTCCTAACAGCTCCGTATTTCGCTATGTATTTTAACCATTTTATGTCCCATACCTTTTGGTTCATGTTGTCTTCGGTAGCTATGTATAAGGCCTCAATTACCTTTCTCTGTCTCCTTGTTAGGCCTTTCCTCAATACTTCTGCTCTTGCCAGCTGGGTAGATGTTTTTCTTTGTCCGCGTGGCCCACCAGCGTATTTGAAAAGTGATGGTTTCTTAAATCAGCCTTGTGCTCCCTAATTCTCTTTACGACCGCATGGGATGGAAGTCATCAATGACATAGGTAAGAAAATAGGACACTTGGTAACATCAACAACAAAAGTAAGTAACGACCTAAGTGTAGTCTACAAGATCCCTTATAGCAAGTGTAAGAAGGCGTAATTTTACATTCTTACTCATCTTGAATACATGATTTGGGAAACTCATTTTATTATTTTATTTTATCTTATTTATCTTATTTGATTTATTTTCAATTAATTGATTAATTAATTAAAGGTCTCTGTCCACTGATCCGCGTCCCTTGCCCAGTTGGTGGGATTTTGGCGTCGGACTACTATGTATACCGTCAGCGTCATCCAGGATCATCATTCCTCTGAAGAAGCTATAAGCGAAACCGTTCAGGAATAAACTCGGCCCTAGACCCGTGTCTTTCTCTTCCTTATATATATATATATATATATATATATATATATATATATATATATATATAATATATATCAAATCAACCATCTTGAGTCCACTGCTAAACAAAGGCCTCTTTCATAGCATTCCATGATTCACACGACCGCGCCAACCTCTGCCACGTCACTCCTGTAAACCTCTCAATCTCGTCTCTTTACCTTCTGTCTTGTCTCCATGCTTCCATATCGCCGTGTCCACTCAGTAACACACTTACTCCATTGCTTCTCAGTCGTTCGCACTAACTTACCTGCCCAATTCCACTTCCTCTCTTTTACCACCTCCACAATATCTTTCACTCTAGTCTGCTCTCTCACCCATCTTGCTCTCTTTCGGTCTATCAGCGTTATTCCCGTTATTGATCTCTCTATTCTCCTCTGTGCAGTCCTTAGCATTGTCTCTATCGCCTTCGTCAGTTTCCAAGTCTCACACCTGTGAATTATTGCTGTCAGAATGCATTGATTGTAAATTTTACATATCAAACGTAAATTTAGAGAGCCTTTCAGGATTTTATTATACTTACCAAACATTTTCCAACCAATTGTAATACGTCTTTATATTTAATTATTATGGTCTTTGGTCACTTTCACCATAATTATACTCTTCAACTTCTTCAAGACTCTCACCATTGATTATAATCTTTTTACTTTGAACTTTCGTGTTGAACATTACTTTGACTTTACTCTTGTTCATTTTTAAACCTACTTTGAGACTTTCCTTGTTCAGATCACTCAGCATATTTTACAAGTCGTCTGCTCTTTCTGAAATAAGAATAATTTCATCCGCAAATCTTAGGTGATTCAAATATTCGCCACTAATCTTCAAACCTTTCTCTTCCCAATTCAACCTTTAAAAATCTTCCAAGGAAGATGTGAATAATTTGGGTGAAATTGTATTGCCTTGCTGTACTCCTTTCTCGATTTTGATATTTTATGTGTCTTTATGTAGTCGAATTACAGCGGTACCTTTCGCATAAATCTTTTCTAGAACCTTTACGATCTGTTCGTTTGTACCATGTTTGCGTAGTGAGTTTAGTATTGCTATTGTTTTACCGAGTCAAAGGCCTTCTTGTAATGTACAAAAGCTAAACAAAGAGGTATATTGTACTCTGTTGTTTTCTTGACTAGTTGGTTTATTGCCTGCAAATGGCCTAGAGTCGAATATCCGCTTCTAAAGCCTGCCTGTTTTCTCGCTTCGTTTCCATCTAAAACCTGACTTATTCTATTTGTAAGGATCTTTGAGAATAATTCATATACATATGATAGCAAGCTAATCGGTCGGTAGTTACTAAGGCTCCTTCTGGTCTCCTTTTTTATGAAGTAAAATTACTATAGCATTGCGCCACGATTCAGGAACGCTTTCTTGACGTAAGCAATGAGTGTACAACTGAGCTAACTTAATATAAACTTCATTTCCTGCGTCTTTCAAAAGATCTATCGATATACCTTCTTCCGCAGGAGCTTTTTCTAGTTTCATATTTTTAGAGCAAATTCTACTTCTTTCTTTGTAATCTCTGGTACACTACTAACGTCTACAGATGAATTTACTGACTCAGCTACGATCTTCGACGAATAAGGCTCTTTTTACCATTCTGTCTCTGCACTTAGTGATCTCTCCATTTCTATTTTTCAAGCATATCAGTTGTGTATATATATATATATATATAATATATATATATATATATATGTATATGTATATATATATTTGCATGTGCAAGAGGCTCGTAGATAATGACAAACAAGAGAGATAGAGGGGTAAGTGGCGATTATTTAATTTTTATGAATTGGATGTTTGGTAAACAATTGCTCGTTAGTGAAGATATTGTACAAGCTCACTCCTTACCTAAATGTTTACAAACAGTCGTCGGGGACCCGGTTTCTTCGCTGTATAATGTCCATTTTATGCTTATGTAACAGTATGTAAACTGAGTAGAGCAATTATTTTGAGATTACTTCAGTAAGCTGTATTGCTTATGAGATTTGTAACATCCTTTCCTATTGGAGAAAGGGTGGAGGAGGAGAAAATTAAATTGGTTCATGAGAGTAAAGTCACACCCTTGGGGGAGGTACTTTTTTATTTTTTTATTTTATTTAACTTATTACGCATTAGCGTCATACAGTGGGGGAGGTTTTCATAATGAATGTAGGAAGGCAACTGGTATGCACATGCTTACACGCGTACACATACACTTATATACACATACAAATACATGGGTTGCAGGTAACATATACGACACTGGGTATTGTACATTCATTCAAAGGGGAATAAGACTGAGATGTCACGCAGGGCATCAGGTATTATGAGAACCCACCAAAGCGGGGGTAACGGACAAGTATTTCATCTAATCTATTTTGTGATAGGAGATGACGACAGATTGCATCTAATGGTAGTCCCTGGGGTATTAGATGTTTTACAGTGGGGCACGCTAGGCAGTAGTGCTCGATGGTGTTGGCTAGTGGAGCGTGGCATAGGCGACATTCTGTGAATACAGGCTCGCCCTCCACCCCGGCGACCTGCCACGGTGGACGGTAGCCTAGTCGCAGTCGGGCTGAGACAACATTGTGGCGACGAACCATAAGTCCCTTGCGGCGGTACTTGTATTTGTGGCGGCATACGGATTCGTAGTGGGTGATGGTGACACTGAAGGGTCTCTCGGTGTCCCGTCGACGTTGCTCAGGCAGAAGTGCAGCGGAGCGGACCCTGTTGAGGTAACATGGCAGGGAGAGAGGTCGTCCATCACCACGACGGGGGAGTCGGCAGGCTTCTTTTGCTAGGCGGTCTACTTTGGTGTTGTGGTGCAAACCTACATGAGATGGAATCCAAATAAATTCAATGCAGAGATTACGGATAGTTAGTAGGGATAGAAAGGAAAGGATTTGTTGTACAACAGAATGGTGAGTGGGATGAATAGCGGTGAGGGATTGCAGTGCAGGCTTAGAGTCACATATAATGACAGCATTCACTCCTCTTTGGCAAACGAGACTGATAGCATCTAAGATGGCGTATAGTTCACACAACGTGGAGCTGGAGTGATCTCTGAGTCGACGGCCGACCCAGCCCTCAGGAGGCGGCGGTAGGTCAGGTGAGTAGACTGCTCCTCCAGCTGCACCATCCGATTGTAGTGACCCGTCAGTGTAGAGGCGATGCGGAGCAGTGGTGGAGGATGTTACCTGGGTAACATGTTCCAAGGCTAGCTGTAGTTGTAGAGGAGGTGGGTCACATTTTGCTGTAGGAGTGAAGCTAACCACAGGCGATGGTAGCGTCCACGGGGGAGGGCCTGGGGGTATGTCAGCTACTGGTACTTGTAAATCTAGGCTGCGAATGAAGGAGGAGATAGACTTTATAAGACGGCGACCGGGGGGCATGAGGCGGGGGACGGGCGGAGCGGGGCCGAGAGAATCTCTGACCAGTGCTGTGAAGTGCGGTGAGATGTGGGGAAAGTGTATACACTTAACTGTGAGGCAGGTGACATTAGAATAAATCCTCTCAACTAGGGATGGAAGCCGTAATTCCCGTTGCATGTTGACAATTCTGGTAGTCATTGGGCAACCGAGAATGATTCTCATGGCTTTATTCTGAAAAATCTCCAGTGGCTCTAAAGCATATCGAGGAAGTTGAATTAAGGCAGGGGAGAGGTAATCAACAACAGAGCGTATAAAAGTAATATAGACAGTTCTGGCCACGGGGATGGAGATACCGGAAGAGTTGTTGGTGAGCCACTGGAGAGGCCAGAGCCGACGTTGGAGACGATCTAGCAATTCACGAATTACGGTATGGGATTGACGCCGGGCAGAAAGAGTTTCCGAGATTCGTACTGGTGCACCAAGGTAGCAGTACTGGGAGCTTAGTGGGATGATGCAGTCTCCAATCATGAACTCTGGCAGCGTGGCAGGAGGGCGGTAGGAGAAAATTCTGCTCTTCTGTGGGGAAGCAACAAGGCCACAGTTAGCAGAAGCTTGGGAGAGAGAAGTAAGAAAGAGTTGTAGGTGTGTTGGGGAGGTAGAGTGAATACATAGGTCATCTGCATAGCATGTAATTGTGACCTCAGGAATAGTGGGCAAAGACGTGAGGAGACGATGCATAAGTATATTAAAGAGAAATGGACTTAGTACCCCTCCTTGAGGAGTGCCGAGATGAAAATCCCGTGAGGAGCTGTAGGCACCGCTAAAGAAGACATGGGAGGTTCGGTTACTGAGGTAGCCCTTAATCCATCGTAGTAATTTACCCTTAATTCCAAAGTCAATTAATTGATCTAAAATAACGTCTCGGTTTGCTATATCAAATGCACTTTTTAGATCTATAAATGCCACAACACTGTCACGGGAGAGGCGAGAATATAAGTCGACGAGGCAGTGATGGGTGCTGCGTTGGGGTAGAAAGCCGAAGAGACGTGGAGAAAGGCGATCTTGTAGTTGGTACATCAGTCGGGTGAGCAAGATTCTTTCCATTACTTTGCAGAAGCAGGATGTAAGGGAGATGGGCCTGAAATTTGCTGTACCGGGCTTGGGTATGGGGATTATTGTACTCGTGGTCCAGGCATGTGGGATATATCCATCTCGTAGACACATATTGTAGAGGCGAAGGAGGGGGTTACCGGGTACACGGTGCAGTAATCGTAGCACATTGTAGGTAATGCCATCATCCCCAGGGGACGTGGCTTTACCTCTCAAGAGAGCACGTCGTAGTTCATTATCAGTGATTGGTATATTTTCTTCATCATCCTCTTGCAGCAGAGCATGTACTAAGCGGAGTCCACGAGCAAAAGCACCGGAGGAGAGGGCATCCTGGACGGGGGTAGGTAGGTTGGCAGGGTTGGACTGGTTTGACCACGTGACGATGAGCTGTTCGGCAAATACGGTGGGGGAATGATGACGGGCAGTAGCAGGAGTCTTCTTGATTACCCTGCGAATAAGGTGCCACATGGAGGCTACACTAGTTTGGTGATTAATTCTGTCCGTGAATCTCTTCCAGGAGTCAGTACTTACACATTCTAGGAGGGTTGTCAAATCGTCTCTGGATTGCTGGTAACGATGAAGTAGTTCAGGAGATGGGTTAGTTTGGAACATGAGTCCAACGCGCTCCGCTTCTTTCTGTGCGTCCTGAAGTCGGGTGTCTAGGTACCACGAGTGAGGAGGAGGGCGACGTTGGAGGTGGGGTCGTGATACGTAAAGCCTGTAAAAGTCGTGGGTGGCGGAGACAAGGCTAGTGTATAACTGGTCGGGGGAGGAACAGTCTAAGGTAGGTAGTATGCAGGTCATGTATGAAATGTACGTCGGGCAGTATTTGGGGGGTATAGTGAGGCGTAGGCGTGTGATAGGGGGTGTAGGTATCGTAGGAAGAGAATAGTGGAAGAGAAGAGCAATATGGTCTGAGAATAATGCAGGTACTGAGGAGCACTGGATGCGGGATGATACCAAGCCAGAGGTGAGGACGTGGTCCAGGGTGCCTCCCCGGGAGTGTGTGGCGCCACCTGTGTCCCAGCGGGTCAGATGATGTTGTCGGATGAAGGATAGTAGGTGAACACCAGGGCGGTTAGTGGTGCCAGGACGATCTCCCAATGCAGGATGTCCAGCATTGAAATCCCCTGCGTATATTTTACCTTTGATCGTAGGTGGTGGAAGAGTGGTTGGACGAAGACGTGCGGGAGCAGAGTAGATATTGCAGAGCTGTAGGATTCCGCCCCCAATTTCTATCTCGAAGAGTTGGAATGTTACGTCAGGGTCTGTAGAGGAGCGCAGAAGACGGTGTATCAGTGTATTGTGTATGTATGTTAGAAGACCGTTTCGTATCGTATGAATATAGGGGATATATCCGGGAAGGGAGGGTGCCTGTGGTGCAGTGTTGGGCCGGTTTGGAAACGCCTCCTGTAGAAAAATGACACAAGGGTGATGTGTCTGTACATATGCCTTCAATTGTGTGTACTTTTTGTGGTTGGTGATACCATTGATGTTCCATGAAAGGAGGTCTAGGTGAATGTTAGTTACGAACGTTGCGTTTGCTAGTAGGAGACCGGAGTGTGGAGGTGGATGGACGATTCGAGGAAGACTGGCTAGTACTGGGTTGTAACTTACAGAGTTTGTCGAGACGAGTTGCAATGGATTCCATTCTCTCGGCAAGCATGGAGATGGAGGAGACGAGGGTTTGTTGGGATTCCGCCAGTGTGGAGAGTCTGGTGGCAGTAGTAGTTTGGCCTGAGACAAGGCTGTCAATCCTGGTGTCAATGGAGGCGAAGCGGTCCTCGAGTGCTGCACATCGCGCCTGAAGGGCTGCAACGGCCTTACGGTGGGCAGCGTCTTGCTGTGGGGGGGGGGGAGCAGAGAGAACAGTCCGGGCGGGAGGAGGTGGTGGGGCTGAGGTGGGGCCATTGGTCTGGGTCTGGCGCCGAGTACAGCCGTGCCAGACGTTG
>NW_027467712.1:1860832-1875832 GCF_046742065.1 Oratosquilla oratoria
GTTCGGAGCGCACAGATTTGACAGTTACTAAATAAGTAGATTGTTCAAGCGAGTCGAGGGTCTTAAAACTACCCATGTTGACGTGTGTTAACTTACCCTCCTCCCCTCTTTCACTCACCCGCTCCCTTAACCGGAAGTATCCCGCTTCCGGTCCAATGGTATATAAGCGGTGGAAATCGCTCACTCCTTGTCATTTTCTCACATATTGATCTCTTGATAAAAACTAGAAGTTTAGATTCATGAGACGATTGGTGTGAAGTGATCACCCTTTTTGCCTACATTACGTGTCTGATATACATTGCATTATTTTATACTTATATTTGTACTTATTACTTATTTTGATGCATGTTCCTGATCTCTTTGTACTTAGATAGTACCATATTGTATACGTATCTTGTGTTTCTTATTTGAACGATAATTTCCATATTCTTATAATCGTGTAACGGTCCCATTGACCCTACTGCCCATTCTCTTTTGTGTTGATTGCCTGTAAATATTTTCCATATTAATAATTTCGTTTACTAGTTTTATCGCTAGTTTAATATTCCTTTCCTGGAGTCTTCTTTGTTACCTTTACTTCTAGTCTTACGAATTATCTAGGCCCTGACCAGATAGTTCAGTCCTACAGTGGCTTCTAGAAGTGAGCTGGTTCTTAAGCACTTATCCGTTATACGTAACGTCTCTTCACTAACCAGCCCGCCCGTAACAAAGTGGCGACCCTTGCCAAGGATATTTTATCAGGTATTTAACACATTCTTATAGAGATGGATGATATAATTCAAGAATTCGTTCAAAATCCCAAGGTAAGTTTCTTAAAGAAACAAACTAAAGACACTTTGATAGAAATAGGCAAGCACTTTGGAGTAGACATTGATACAAGTTTGCGAAAGAAAAAATTACTTCAGGAACTCGTTGAAAATCTGATCGAAGATGAGATCTTGTCTCCAGAAGAGATTACAGCTATACAAATTCCTTCAAATAGGTTAGAAATAGAGGCACGACTAACCGAACTTAAGATTAAGGAGATTGAATTAAAGGTCAGGAGAGTAGAAATTGAGGAGGAAGCTAAATTGAAACAAATGCAAATTGAGGCAGAACTTAAAGCTAGAGAGGAGGAAGCTAAACTGAAACAAATGAAAATTGAGGCAGAATTTAAACTAGAGAAGAGGAAGCTAAAGTGAAACAAGTAGCTAAAGAGGACGAAACTAAAATCATATTGGTAGAATTTAAAGCTAGAGAAGAGGAAGCAAAAGTGAAACAAATAGAAAGAGAGGACGAAACTAAAGTCAAATTGGCAGAGTTAG
Organism: Oratosquilla oratoria; assembly: GCF_046742065.1. Taxonomy (NCBI): domain Eukaryota; kingdom Metazoa; phylum Arthropoda; class Malacostraca; order Stomatopoda; family Squillidae; genus Oratosquilla; species Oratosquilla oratoria. The sequence continues at coordinate 1,862,137 of NW_027467712.1, forward strand.
AATTAAAGAAGGCAGAAGTAGAAGCTAGGATTGTTGATAGACAACCCGTAGTTCAGGAAGGTCGTATAGATATTTCCAAGTATGTAAAACTTCTCCCCCAATTTTCAGAAGGAGAGCCAGAAATTTTCTTTCTTCAGTGGGAAAAATTGGCGCAACAGTTACAAATCCCTAAAGAAAATTGGCCATTAATCATTCAAACGCAATTTAAGGGTAAGGCTCAGCAAATTTATACTTCTCTTTCAGAAGCAGAAAGCGATTATGATAATATGAAAGCTTGTATTTTAAAAGCTTATGAACTAATACCAGAGGCCTATAGACAGAAATTCCGTAATTATAGGAAGACACCTCAGTTAACATACGTAGAATATGCGGCTCAACAAGAGAGGTTATTCAATAGGTGGTGTTTGGCTAGTGAAACGGACACCTTAGATAGACTTAAACAGTTGATTTTATTGGAGCAGTTTAAGAATACCTTAGAGACAGATCTTAGGATTTTTATAGATGATCATGTTCCCGAAACTTTAACTAAAGCTGCTGTATTGGCTGATGAGTTCACACTAAATCATAAACCTAAGTCAAGACAAATGGAATCCCAAAAGTCAAAGTCATATATTCCAGATTCAACAAAATACTCTGATCCTTGGTCCCCAAAGAAGCGCTTTGAAAATCAGTCTAGCCCATCACATTTCAGTTACAGGTCTGATCTCAATCAATATCCTCCAAACCAACCTTGGCAAAGAATGGACAGGTTTAAGACTAATCCCCCTGTAACTTGTTCATATTGTAAACAGGTTGGCCATCACATTTCTAATTGCAGAAAGAGACTGACTCCCTCATTCTCCAATAAGACACCAACTCTTGTAAGTAATATAAAATCAGATGATTCAAAATCCTCTATTCAGGATAAACTACCAAAGAAGCCGGTATTGTCAAGTAATGTAGAAACCCCCTCATCAGATCATGATCCTTGTTTCAAACCATTTGTATCTTCAGGAACTATATCTCATAGTAGTAGTTCACAACAATATCCTATTTCCATACTCCGAGACACAGGAGCAAAGCAAAGTCTGATTTTAAATTCTGTCTTGCAGAATCTGGGTGAGTCATATTCAGGTTATGATATATTGATAGAAGGAGTTGGAGGAATTGTAAAATGTCCATTACATAATGTTTTCTTGCGGTCTGATTTAACAACCGGAATGGTTAAAGTAGCAGTAGTAGACTCTCTTCCCATAGTAGGAATATCCTTATTATTGGCCAATGACATCGCTGGAAGCATAGTCATTTCTCCCTTAATAACAAATAACCCTAAGACCTCAGTAGAACCTTCAGATAACTTACAGTTGTTTCCCGCTTGTGCTGTAACCAGATCTCAGTACAAGAAATCTGAAGAGGAGACCCATAATTTAGAATCCCTATTCTCCCAAACTGATCCATATTCTTCTTCACCAGTTTCTCTATCTAGAGCAGAATTAATCAAAGAACAGAAGTCAGATCATTCTCTTAAAAAATTGTACGAGATTGTTTCTTCTCCAGAAGAAGTTGAAAATATGTCACGAGGTTTCTATATAGAAAACGGAGTCCTAATGCGAAAATGGAGAGCATCCACCGCAACCGCTGACCAGCCATGGCAAGTAAGGAATCAAATAGTCCTCCCTCTTGGTTTCAGGAATAATGTTCTAAGATTGGCTCATGATACTCCCTTAGCAGGTCACTTAGGGGTAAGAAAGACCTTGTTCAACATAACCCAACATTTCCATTGGCCCACGGTTGTCAAAGATGTTGCCCAATATTGTAAAACATGTCATACATGTCAACTTGTAGGTAAGCCCAACCAGAAAATTGTAGAAGCTCCACTCCATCCCATTCCTGTAATGGAAGAGCCATTTAAAAAAGTTCTTATTGACTGTGTAGGACCTTTACCTCCTTCAAGTAAAGGAAATCAGTACATTCTCACAATCATGTGTATGAGCACTCGTTTTCCTGAAGCAATTCCTTTGAAAAATATTAAAGCTCAAAACATAATCAGAGAAATGTTGAAATATTTCACTATGTTAGGATTTCCCAAGAACATTCAAAGTGATCAAGGAAGTAATTTTCTTTCCAACAAGTTTAGAGAAACTCTTGTAACACTAGGTACAAATCATGTAACTTCCTCCGCCTATCATCCTCAACCACAAGGTGCTCTAGAGCGCTTTCACCAAACGCTCAAGACAATGTTAAGAATCTTCTGTGCTGAGAACACTCGAAATTGGGATGACGGACTCCCCTTTTTGTTGTTCGCCACCCGAACAACAATTTAAGAAAGCCTTGGATTCAGCCCGTCAGAATTAGTCTTCGGTCATGAAGTCCGTGGTCCCCTAAAGATACTTCATGAACAATGGATGAAAGAAGAACCACCAGTTCCTTCTTTGAAGTACGTGTCCCAGGTCACCGAGAAATTGTTAGAAGCTTGGAAGTTGGCAAGAGAGAACTTGACGAATGCTCAACGAGTAATGAAAGGTCGGTATGATAAAAATTCTAAACTTAGAACTTTCTCTCCAGGAGATCAAGTGTTACTTTATCTTCCCATACCAGGAGATCCATTGCAGGCTAAATACAAAGGACCCTATGAAGTCTTGTCCAGAGCCAGTGATCTCAACTACATAATCAAAACTCCAGACAGAAGAAAGAGTTCCCGTCTCTGTCACATAAATACCTTAAAACCTTATCATTCCAGAGATCCAATTCCAATTTGCAGCTCTACCACAATAGAATCAGAAGAGCCTCCTGATAACCTGCCTAATCCTCCTGAGATTCCCTTGGAAAACTCTCAGATACTACAAAATCTTCAGATAAAAGTAGGACACTTATCTGAGAAACAAGGTAAAGACATTCTTTCTCTCTTAAGAAGTTTTCCAAACTTATTTCTAGATTCCCCAAGATTCACTTCTTTGATAGAACATGAAATAATTCTAGACTCGCCAAGGGCTATCAAACGAGCCCCTTATAGAGTCAATCCAAAAAATAAGGAGTTCATAAAAGCAGAAATAAACACTCTGCTTCAACAGGGAATAATTGAACCCTCCAGTAGTCCTTGGGCATCTCCTTGCATTCTTGTCCCTAAATCTGACAATTCTTATCGCCTGTGCATTGACTACAGGAAAATCAATGCCCATACTAAGGCCGATGCTTTTCCTATCCCTAGGATAAATGATATCATAGACAGTCTAGGAACTGCCAAGTATGTATCCAAGTTGGATATGTTAAGGGGATACTATCAAATCCCTGTACACCCTCGCTCAAGAGAAGTTACCGCTTTCATTACGGAAGAGGGAATGTTCCAATTCAGAGCAATGCCATTTGGGCTTAAAAATGCCCCTGCCACTTACCAAAGAATGATAAGTAATCTTGTTGCAGGATTGCCAGGAGTAAAAACTTATCTAGATGATGTGATAATATTTAGTCAGTCTTGGACAGAACACATTGAACACCTAAATAATTTCTTTTATAGAGCAGACCAAGCAAACCTTACCATCAATTTGTCCAAATGTGATTTCGGACATACACAGGTCCCCTATTTGGGATTTAAAGTTGGAAATTCCCAAGTGTTTCCAATAGACGCCAAGATAAAAGCCATCAATGATGTACCAACACCCACTAATCGTAGAGAGGTACGTCGATTCCTTGGAATGAGTGGCTATTATCGCCGTTTTTGTCCAAATTTTTCAGATGTAGCAGAACCATTGACTGACCTGTTGAGAAAAGACCACGACTTCGTGTGGACACCTACCTGTGAGACGGCCTTCAAAAACCTGAAGTCCCTTCTCACTAACGCACCAGTTCTAAGGGCACCCGATTTCCAACGACCCTTTCTCCTGCAAGTCGACGCCAGCGACACCGGTATCGGTGCCGCCCTCTTGCAAGAACACAATGAAGTTCTTCACGCTATCGCCTACTACAGCAAGAAGCTGTCCCCTGCGCAGAAGAACTACTCAACAATTGAGAAGGAGACGCTCGCTTTGGTCCAGGCCCTTATCCACTTCGAAGTCTACCTGGGTTCCTCAACTACCATTCAAGTATATTCGGATCACAACCCCTTAAAGTTCCTACAGACTATGAAAAACAAGAATCCGAGACTTACACGTTGGAGATTATTTCTCCAATCCTTTAATCTAACAATTCATCACATAAAAGGCGTCTTTAATGTTTTAGCCGACGTCCTTTCTAGAACATAGCTTTTCAACAGAAAGTGAAAAGCTTTCCCAAACGGTGGAGGTGTAACGTAATATTAGATATTACGTCATATGTGTAATTATGTTATAGAATTGTGTTCCTTTGTATTACATAACTATGTTCATATTTCTTGTCTATGTATGTATTGTAACAATGTTAAGCAGTAACGCCCGTCCACTATATGTAATCTTGCCTACGTGCGGAGAAAGGTGCGCACTCTTGTAGAACAAACAGACAAGCGAAATCCTGAATAGTTCGGAGCGCACAGATTTGACAGTTACTAAATAAGTAGATTGTTCAAGCGAGTCGAGGGCCTTAAAACTACCCATGTTGACGTGTGTTAACTTACCCTCCTCCCCCTCTTTCACTCACCCGCTCCCTTAACCGGAAGTATCCCGCTTCCGGTCCAATGGTATATAAGCGGTGGAAATCGCTCACTCCTTGTCATTTTCTCACATATTGATCTCTTGATAAAAACTAGAAGTTTAGATTCATGAGACGATTGGTGTGAAGTGATCACCCTTTTTGCCTACATTACGTGTCTGATATACATTGCATTATTTTATACTTATATTTGTACTTATTACTTATTTTGATGCATGTTCCTGATCTCTTTGTACTTAGATAGTACCATATTGTATACGTATCTTGTGTTTCTTATTTGAACGATAATTTCCATATTCTTATAATCGTGTAACGGTCCCATTGACCCTACTGCCCATTCTCTTTTGTGTTGATTGCCTGTAAATATTTTCCATATTAATAATTTCGTTTACTAGTTTTATCGCTAGTTTAATATTCCTTTCCTGGAGTCTTCTTTGTTACCTTTACTTCTAGTCTTACGAATTATCTAGGCCCTGACCAGATAGTTCAGTCCTACAGTGGCTTCTAGAAGTGAGCTGGTTTTTAAGCACTTATCCGTTATACGTAACGTCTCTTCACTAACCAGCCCGTCCCGTAACACAGTCTCTTCCACTTGTATGCTTTTTATGTTCCTATGAATTTTTTATAGTCCACAGAGTTGACCAACAAGAAACGCTGATTTGTTTAGGTGTTATTGGAGGATTTTTTTTTTCAATATCCCTTTCGACTGTATTTATTCAATTTGAAATATACACTTATGTCATAGAATTAACTTAGAAATGGTAGAGGAGGAAATTGTCAACACCTCTAAAATTCACAGAAAAAGATACTGGTTGCGTTATATTGTATTCTGTTGTGTTGGTATTATGTAACTTTTGTTATATTCACGATTCAATTATTGGCTGGGTTTTTATCAAAACACACGTTATTACATTTTTACGAGGAAAGAATTGGACTTAGTTTTTGTGCTTTGTATTGTATCTCACGCTCTACTTCCCATATCTCCAGAGGTCTTTGATGTGGGGAATGTGAGATTTATGAAGTGTATATTTAGAGAAGGATAGTACAAGTAAAAGTTAACTGATCCGTATATTTTTCTGAATGGAGATTAGTCTTCAGTCATGTAAGTTGATTGACTTAGTCCATAGAGATGTACCTCAAGTTCTTAAATTATTGACTACATAAAACCCATGAAGCCAGTAGCCCTTACGGAGTAATCATAAAGATATAGGTACGTTTAACTCGGTGCAATTATTAGCCCACCACAGCCAATAGCGGGTGACTCACATCATACCTGGCATCATATTTAGGTAAACACATTAGTAAGTTTGTTTAAAATTATCAGCATCATACTTTACAGCTCGATGCTAAACAACCCTATTCAAACCAAAGAATAAGTGCTCTAGACAGTCATCTGATGGTCATCATTGAGCCATGAATGATCATCGTTGAGAGATAATCGCAACAACAAAACGTACCTAGGAAGAGGTGTTCCTGTGTCCGGAGATGCTACTCTTCATTTTGTATGCTTGGTCACTCCAGCTAAGTATAAAATAGAATAAAATTTGGCTTACACAAAGCTCATTTCATTACTTCAAAACGTAGTAATCTGAATAAACAGGATTGATATCGTCAATGAAATAATGTAAGGCGCCTCGTATGCTTCTTCGTAGTCATCCCTATGTAAGTTTCATTGAAGGCTTCACAGTTCCCTTTCCTGTAGGTGTATTCATACACGAGATGGCTATGTTGACGTTCCGGGGTCCTCTGGCAGGAATTGTCCTTTATAAGTAGTTGGGATGTCGTCATATTTTTGTAGAAAATTACTAGATCTATTTTTGTCGTTGACGTTGGTCGGTATCACGTCTCCGTGGATGATTTTTCTAAGGGGGACTACAACGCAGCTCACGAGGCCTCTTAAACTTCACCTCTCCAACGGAGCTATCAAATGACACCACGAAGACGTACATCAGACCTTAATGACACGGAGGAACTTGGATGAGGGCATCACTATCCTACAGACAGAAACCAAGCACACGCACCTTCATATCCTGGAAGCCTTATACATAAAAGATAAAAACCCTACCATGGAGAGACAGACTGTTGACCCATTTACTATTCCCACATATAAAAAATTGAGCTCCGTTACAGGTTCACGGCCGATTAGGCAGTGGGTGGCGCTACGCGTCCTGCCTCCTGATTGGTTGACCGGGTCAACGCTAAAGTGTTTGTGATCCGTGTATTGTGTATAAATACTCGAACCTCGCATATTGTATTCATTAGCACTGAAGATGCCCAACTATTAGGCGAAAGTTCTGCACTTAATCAAGAAGATAGTTCCCATACCATTACCAAAATCTCCAAAATTGTTTGGCCAGGTAATTAGAGAACTCAGCAAGACTCAGCGCGTCAGAAAAAGAAAAGTCGAGAATGTCAGCAAAGAGCTCGTGAACGCAGAAGCTGCTGCAAACTTCAATGACATCTTCCTAAAAGAGGATCTACTGCCCAACCATATATATATATATACATATATATATATATATATATATATATATATATATATATATATGTGTGTGTGTGTGTGTGTGTGTGTGTGTGTGTGTGTGTGTGTGTGTGTGTGTGTGTGTGTGTGTGTGTGTGTGTGTGTGTGTGTATGTATATATATATGTATATATATGTATATATATATATGTACATATATATATATATATATATATATATATATATATATATATATATATATTTGTTTTTATGTCGTTATGACTTCTGGAATCAAGGTCTCTTAATAGTATTTAAACCCTCACCTTAGCGGCTTTTTATAAGACGAAGGGAAGCCGCTCAGGTGAGGGTTCGAATCCCAGTAGGAGAGTTTAATTCTATATATATATATGTGTATATGCATATTGATGCATATACGTCTGTATATATATATACATATATATATATATATATATATATATATATTTCTCTTTTTCTCTCTTTCTCCCTCTCTCTCTCTCTCTCTCTCTCTCTCTCTCTCTCTCTCTCTCTCTCTCTCTCTCTCTCTCTCTCTCTCTCTCTCTCTCTCTCTCTTTCACCTCCCTTGTCACCACTGTCACCACCACTGTCGGTCCTCGACCATTACACTTATATTTGACTTGTAATTCCACTCGTCTCGAGGCCCCTTGCCTTCGTTACGTGAGTTTCGCTAAATTTTCAAGTTCTTCTTATGCAGTAGGCCCTATGCCTTGTATTTCCTTTAGTCTCACTAGTTTCCAATTTCATTAGGCCCCATGCCTAGTTCTCTCGACCTTTGGGTTAATAAAAGGGTGGTGAATTTCTTGCTTGTTAAACTAACGGACTACACGCAGAGAATGCCCCCCGGTTCTCTCCAATACTTCAGACCGCCTTCGTTCAGACGTCACTTTATTATTCGTCCAATCGTTTTTTACTTTTCAACACAAGTGACACACCTTAAGGGCGTGTCTTTTCCTTTTAAGCCAATAGTATTTCTCTACATACCCATTTACCTCCAATCCGAGAGGCTGTTACAGTCCTTCCAGAATTATTGCTTCATAAGCAAAAGCATAGAAGCAAAAACATGACGTCATTGCGCAGGTGGTATGTCTTCACGGAGGTGGTTTGCAGCTAACACAGTTTAGATTACATCAGCGATTATAAAGCAGTCACCTCCGTCGGTGTGTTTACATAGACAGAACGACGCCTTCCAATCTTTGTTTATAACAACAGTAGGCGTCGAATCTTGACTTGTTGACTCAGCATTTTAATACCTATGTATTTCCTAACCTGATTACCATTCGTACAACTACTGGCCTCTTACAGGGCTCGGCAGCTACCGTTGGTCGTCCCGACCAATTTCTTATTTCCCTCTTACAGGGCTTGCTAATATATTTCTAGAATAAGCTAATCTACCCTTGCGTAAATGGTTATCAAGAAATAAGCAACCCTCCAAAATACATAATTCACGCAATAAATGGTGAATAATACATAAACATAATACCTATAAATGTGAATAACATGCATGTCAATATATAAGGCACTAAAATCGTACATATAAATGAATTAAGCGGTTACATGGTTGATTTGCCTTGACAGAGCCAACCTCCGGAATACAACAAAGGCAATCAGTGCTGCCACCAACATTGAAAGCAAAGGTATAACAAAGATTGGCATATGTAAATCATTTGAGGGAGATCTTGACAATGGTCTTCTCTTAATTTTCAAAGGAGGAGAGTTTTCAGGCAATGTGAAGTTGAAGGTTGAAATGTAGGTGTCATCAGTTATATGCATTGTATTAAGGGTATTAGAAATGGTGGAAATAGTGTCTGCATGCAATTCGCAGTTATCTTGAATAGAGACAAGACCTTCAACCAAATCCAATTTAGGACTCAACCCGGGACAATTGATTGAAACCTTTGTCTTGTTAGGGAAAAACAAGTAATGAGATCCTTGTATGTTACAATGAGGGATTTGGTCTACCATAATCTTTATGTAATTACAATTGTTCATAACAGACACATTCCTAATCAGAGAATTCATGTGAAGCTTCTTGGAACACAAAAGAGATCATGCTTTCTCTTAGATTGTCTACAGAAAGGATGTAATTGATTAGAAAATTCACTATGAGCACTAACTTTCAATGGTTTATCATCTTTTCAAAGATAATAGCAATTAATTTACCAAACACACTAATCTAGAGTTTGAGTGTCTCTTCTTGTTCAATATTCATATTTGATTTTCAACACACTTCATTTTCAAAGACAGTCTTATTACTTTAAAATGGTCACAATACTCATGTGTGTACTCAGATGAGAGGTCCTTAAGGTTCCAAGTCTGACCACAGCAGATCCTAGGTTTTAGGTTTCCATGTATCATCTTGACACCAAGTTCCAGTTGCTTAGGTCTCCCATCCCAAATACATACAAATGGTCAATACTATCTGTAAAATACATCAAGATTAATATTCAACTCATCAAGAATACAGTCAAAGTTTTCCTTATTCTCTTCAGTGTTGTTAACATTGATACAAAGAGTATTACTATAATTATCTTCATAGATCTGCAAGCTAATTTTCCTTATGTCATCTAAATGTCCTATCAATTCTTCTCTTGATTCTAAATTTTTAAGTCTAAATTTGTTCCCACCTGCAGAATCAATTACCCTATATGGACCAGTGAAAGTTTATTATTGGGTGAAGTTAGTTTGACCATTACTAAATCTCCAATTTTCAATTCTAGTTTATGAGCTTTTTTGTGTTGTTGTTCCTTCATCTCTTGTGAATACACCTGCATATGTTTCCTAACTCTTTGGTGAATACTTTGAAGAGTATTCATCCTATTTGATATATAATCATCCATATTATATATGGGCTTCTGCTCTGCAGTCAACATTTCATATGGCAGTTTTGTCCTCCCAAAAAATTATAAAATGAGGTGTATCACCAGTTGCTACATTAATTTGATTGTTCAGGGTACACTTAACACAAGGAATCCAAGTATCCCAAGTTACACTATGAGGACTTATTAGGGTTCTAAGACATGTAATTATCTTTTTATTTAACCTTTCTACTACCCCGTTACTTTGGGGATGGTTAACGAGTATATTTACTTTCTTTATATGAAATACACTACATAAATTGTCCAAGATTTTGTTATTAAATTCAGTCCCATTTTCTGAAACTAAGATGTTAGGTGTAGTAAAATTACAGATTATCTGATCATAGATTACGGAAGCAATAGTTTCAGCTTTCTTATTAATCATGGGTTGTAATATACAGAATCTTGAAAAATAATCAATAGCAACAAAAAGTATTTAAAGCCGTTCTCTGACATAGGTAATTCTAATGTGTCAATGTGAACTCTTTCCCAAGGTTTCTGTGGAATGGGATAGGTGAGTATAGGAGCAGGTTTTGGTGTATTTCCCTTCACCTTTACACATTTTACACACTTTCTATATAATCATATATAGATTTCTTCACACCTGGCCAAAAGTATTTAAGCTGTGCTTGTCTATAAGTTTTATCCTTTCCAGGATGTGAACTACAATCACTATCATGAAGTAACTTCAATATCTCATTTACAAGAGTTTGTGGTATAACCAACTGATTTACTTGACCTCTAGAAATATCTTTCCCATTTACAAATGTTCTCCTATACAAAATTCCATTAATCAAATGAAATTCCTCTATCTTATACCCCTTTGGTAGCTTTGGAGGATCTCCTCTTGGGTTCATCAAATGCTTGATTATTGAATCACATGTCTCATCATCTCTCTATTCTCTTATTAGCATTTCTTCATCTAAAGTTACTAATTCTTCTATACTACAAACAAAATTAATCAACCCAGTCCCAGTCATTGGTTGACTAATGTTTCTAGAAAGTGGATCTGCTACATTCCTTCTACCCGGAATATATTCAAATTGAACTTCATAGCACTGAAGTATCGCAAACCATCTAGCAAGTCTGCCTCTAAGATTCTTATGCATAAATAAGTTCTGAATAGCTGTGTGATCAGTCCAAACTCTGATGGAATACCCTAGTATCATATCCCTAAAACTTTCCAAAGAATAAATTACTGCTAAAGTTTCTCTTTCTGCTATAGAGTAGTTTCTCTCCGCACTATTACAAAGTCTTGATGTGTAAGCTATGGGTTTCAAAATTCCATTTCTCTCTTGCATGAGTATGCCTCCTAATCCTATGTCACACGCATCAGTACAAAGAATGAATTCTTTTTCATAGTCGAGAAAAATTAAAATAGGTGAACTCGTGAGTTTCTCTTTCAACTTGTCAAAAGCTTGCTGTTGTGCAGGTCTCCATATGAACTTTGAGTCCTTTCTTAACAAAGAACTTAGTGGATTAGCAATGTCAGCATAACTTTGAATGAATTTTCTATAATATCCTGTTAATCCCAAAAAGCTCCTAACCTTGTCTACATTGGTCGGAACTGGAAAATTCTTGACAGCGTCAACCTTTGAATTTACTGTACTAAGTCCGTGTCTGTCTATCTTATGTCCTAAGTAAATGACACTGTCTTGCAAGAACTTACATTTTTCAAGCTTTACTTTTAAACCTGCTTCTCCTAGTCTTGAGAATATCAAATCTAATTTCTTAAAGTGCTCTACTGCAGTCTGAGAAACTATTAAAATGTCATCTAGAAATACATTGGCAGTGTTTCCTAACAATCCATCTAGAATAGTATTCATTAATATCATGTAAGTTAATGGACTATTACATAACCCAAATGGCATTCTCTTGAACTCATAATGTCCTGTTGAAGTGGAAAATGCTGTGAACTCTCTTGAATCCTCATGCACTTCTATTTGCCAAAAAGCTTATTTGATATCTATAGTGCTAAAATATCTATTATCAGTTCCCAAACTTCTCAAAATGTCACCGATAATGGGTAATGGTAACCTATCACGAATGGTGTGCTTATTCAATTCCCTGTAATCAATAACTAGGCGCATAGTCCCATCAGACTTTGGTACTAAGGTCAGCGGAAAAGTCCACTCACTTTTACTATGTTCAATAATATCCTGTGATAACATTCCAGTGATGAGTTTATCTACTACAGCTGATTTAGAGTGAGGAACTCTGTAGGCTGGTATGTAGATAGGTTGTGTTCCTAGTTTTAACTTAATGTGATGTTTTAAAACAGTTGTTTTGCCTAAGGCGTCCCCCGGCAAAGCAATTGCTTTTTTGTGTTTCACAAGCAAAGCAAATAAAGCTTCATCCAACTCAGGGCAATTAGTTGATTGTAATAATTCTTTATATCTATTTCTTAAGTCTATTCCTTCTTGAACTGAACAAATTGATGAAGTTAGTAATTCTATCCCCTCACTATTCTCATTTAAAATCTTAATAGGTTTAGTACACACCTGAATACATCCTATTTGTGTACCTTTCTTTAAAACTATCTCTTTATTCATAGTATTAATTACTAATACTTCTACTCTGTTCTTATTTGTCTTATAAATCCCTGAGTCCCACTTCAATCCTTTAATTTTAACTGATTCTGGGACTGTAATTATTTCAGAGTCTACATTGATTCTTTTCAAACACACTTCAACCTTATTAATTGACATGGGATGTAACAATGTCGACCTTGTTACTCCGCAATCTGCAATTATCAAGGCTTTTGTAGTTGATAATTTAGTAATCTCTGGGATTTCCTGAACTTCTGAGTTTGGTTCACAAATTGTTTTACCTTCTGTAGGGTTGGACCGCTCGGTCTCGCTATCTAAGATAGAAATGTTATCTAAGGATTCTTGATTCCTGTCACTGGTCTTAAGTCTGGATGATTTAGGAATGGGATTAACTGTGACTTTACTAAAATTCCTAAGTCAGCAGGACAAATTACCATGTTTTCTTTTCTCATAGTTGCAAATCCTATCAATAAATCTCCTGGAAAAACAGACTCTTCTACCACTATCACTGGGATGTACAAATGTTCATTTGTATATAAGGCAACTTCTAGTTCCACCTTACCTAATGTTTTTAACTGATTTCCAGTTACACCTTGCAATGAGTAAGGGATTGGTTCCAACATTTTCACTCCTGGGTTCAACTGGTTTAAAACTTTACTAGTAATTACATTAACTACAGACCCTGTATCAATAAATATTTGAATAGGCTTATTGAACACTTTACCCGCAATGAGAGGTCCTACAGAAGTTTTACCAACAGTAATTATCAGTTTGTCAGTTTCTTTCATCTCCTTTGCATTCCCATATTTAACACAATACCGCCTATCGGTATATATATAGGGAGGTCTGAAATTGTTTATTATGTGTCTGGGGTTTTTTACTCTTAGCCCTGGGGGTACCCGAAAATTTCGGCACTCATGAGTCTTATGACCTATTCTCTGGTGGTATATACAAAATGGTGGGTTTCTACACTGATATTCATCATGACCTTCATATTTTGCAATTTCTACAAATAATTCCATAAAAACAGTCTTGGGCCTTGTGTCCCCAGGTATTACAATTAAAACATATGATTCTGGCATCCCTGGATGGGCTTCTAAACTTCCTTCTATGTCCTACTTCTGTTTTCTTAAACTCTCTAGAGTTCCTATGTTGGCTTTGTTTATTTATAGGCATTACATATGGGTTTATTGT
>NW_027467712.1:1883332-1895832 GCF_046742065.1 Oratosquilla oratoria
ATTATTATTATTATTATTATTATTATTATTATTATTATTATCATTATTATCATTATAATCATCATCATTATCATTATTATCATTATTATTATTATTATTATTATTATTATTATTATTATTATTATCATCATTATTATTATTATTATCATTATCATTATTATTATTATTATTATTATTGTTATTATTATTATTATTATTATTATTATTATTATTACTACTATTATTATCATTATTATTATTATTATCATTATATATATATATATATATATATATATATATATATATTATTTTTCATTTTTACTGGTAAATCACTTTTGCAAAAATAACAAATCAAAAGTTGATAATTTTCTTTTTTGTTTATGACAGTATTTGTAAAATAGTAATTCAAAGTTTAATTGTTCGTGAATAATCCCTAACCTAACCATACCATACTTAACTTTGACCCTTAACCCTAACCAAAATACTTTTCAAGTGAAATATAGCTTTAAACACTCCCCCTCCTAGATGTGTGCCTCCCCTACCCGAAAGCTGGGGAACCCTAGTTTGAAAATACATGCATACACAAACACAAATATCATGTGCACATTCTTTTGTGTGCGTGTGTGAATGTGTGTGTGGAATGACAATAAATGCCTACAGCTAAAAATGAAGAAATGTATCTACTTTATTTATCTTAAGAATATATATGGTTATAGGGGTTATTTTGGAAAAAACCTAGGAAGAATTTGTAAATAATAAATTTCCACCGCACTTAAGTTAAATGAAAATAAGCAACATTTCAACATTTGTTAAAATTACACAATCATTTTATATTTGAATTATTTTTTCGTACAAAAGCTATCATGGTTTGTAGCAACATTAATTTCACAGATATGAATAATATTTATGAACACATACAATGGTTTGTTTAATTATATTGATTCTTGTGTTACAAAAATAATAACTTAAGGGGAGACTACAGTAGTGGCGTGTTCCCTCACCATAAACCACCTAACTTTAACCCTTAACCCTAGCCAAAATATTTTTTTAGATTAAATATAGCTTTAGATACTCCCCCCTCCCAGGTGTGCGCCCCCCTACCGAAGTTGGGAAACCCTAGTTTGAAAATACATGCATACACAAATATCATGTATACACATTCTTTTGTGTGCGTGTGTATATGCATTTTGTGTGTGTGTGTGTGGATACACAATAAATGTCTACAGCTGAAAGGTGAAGAAATATATCTAGTTTATTTATCTTCAGAATATATAGAGTTAAAGGGTTTTATCTGCAAAAACGTAGGAGTTTGGGAATGAGCAATATCCGCCCGCACAATAATTAAATGAAAATAACCAATATTTCAACATTTGGTAAAATTATACAATCATTTTCCATGAAAATGCTTTCTTCTTACAAAATCTATCATGGTTTGTGGCAACATTAATTTCACAAATGTAGATAATATTTATGGACACATACAATGGTTTGTTTAATCATATTAATTCTTAAGTCACAAAAAATACTACACGACTTCAGGGGATACTACATAGATCTCCTAACTTTATCCCTTAACCCTAACTAAAATATATATTTTTTTCGAAATGAAATATAGTTATCCAAGTACCTGGAGTGATAGAGTATCAGAATATATATGGTTAGGGGGGTCTATCTCTAAAACCCTAGGAGGAATTCGTGTACATACAAACAAACAAATAAACAATCAGACAGACAGAGGTTACTTTATTATAATATATATATATATATATATATATATATATGTATATGTATATATGTATATATATATATACATACAGTATATATATGTATATATGTATTTATATATATATATATGTATATATGTATATATATATATATATATTACTGTTGAATGCTAAAGCACAAGTGGCATCAATAATTTTTAGAGAACATTTCTCTAACTTTCTAAGTATCATTTTCTCTTCATGGTTTAAACTCTGGAGGAAAGTACGAAAGTCGTCAGAGTGGTTTTCCATTTTATACCGACAGCTGTTTCAACCATTTCACATGGTCGTCTTCAGGGTAAAACTGATTACAAGTGTGAAAAACATTAGAATATAAAGGCCCGTGGGCCGTACAAACAACAGAGAAGAAATAAAAATGGTGGAATATGATTGGTGGGAATATACGGGTGGGCGGGGCCAGGAAGGGGGCCCTAGCCCAACGATGGGCTTATGTCACGTCTTGTCGAGTTGTCACTCCCGGTGAGCAAATGTCTAGATGCACCCTCTCGCCGAGACCTACGGGGAGCTAATGTCACGTCTTGTCGTCTTGGAACTTCCAGTGGGCAAATGTCACGGTGTGCGGGTCTGTATTTCCTATTGGAAAGGAGGACATGATCCGATGACTTCTGGACGTTTAATGTAGGGTGCTGTAAAGTAATACTAACTGTCTCGTCAATTATTAAGCGTCCGTAATTAGAGTCTGTGTGAATGATTTCGGTGTCCCTGATGAGGTCTTCCAAGCGCGGCTTCTTGTCATGTGTGTCAATATAATGCTGGTGAATAGCTCCGTTATTTCGGTGTGCTAGAAGTCGCCTTCTTAAGGTGGTCATCGTATATCCGACGTAGCTCATGTCGAGGGGCTTGCATGCCTCTTCAGAGCATTTAAATTTGTAGACTACGCCAGTTTTCGATTCCTTGGGTCCTACAGGGGTGGTGTTGTTTTTCATTATTAAGGAGGCTACCAGATTGGAACGGCTTGAGACTCTCAGCAGAACTCTCTCGTAGGGTTCTTTTGGTACAACTCCATCGTTGATAATCCTTCGGAGAGTGTCTACTTCCTGTCTGTAGGCCGTTCCATAGTCTATTTTATGATATAGTGTAATATGTTTCTTTTTATCGTCAGTGGTCTGGGTTTGTGTGTGGAATTCTTCCATATTCCTCCTTATGACATCCTCAATGAGATCACAAGAGAAACCATTATTAGTTAACATCTGCCTTACACGCTCCAGTTCGGTATGGACAGCCTTCCACGTATTGCAGTGGGAAAAGGCTCTTCTCACGTATGCCCCAACAACAGACCTCTTGTAGGAGTCTGGGCATTCTCCCCTTGCATTTAGGCAGCGTCCCACGTTGGTGGCTTTCGTGAAGGTGACGACTTTCGTGCTTTCCTCCAGAGTTTAAACCATGAAGAGAAAATGATACTTAGAAAGTTAGAGAAATGTTCTCTAAAAATTATTGATGCCACTTGTGCTTTAGCATTCAACAGTAATTGCTTAAGAGAAAGACTTTGCCCAAAAGGTATATATATATATATATATATATATATATATATATATATATATATATATATATATATATATACATATATATATATATATATATATATATATGTGTGTGTGTGTGTGTGTGTATATATATATATATAATTATTTATATATATGTATATATAAATATATATGTTGAGACATCTTGACAAAATGAAAAAGGTGGAAGCAGTCACGGGGCTAGATATGAGAGGAATGTTACTGGGGTGAAGCTGACGGTATACATTGGAAACCAATCCCACGTTCACCTCCATGAGTGCAGGATCCGTGGCTGTTTTGGCCAGGACATACAGCAGATTATTTTTTTTTAATATAATTATTTGTCTGGGACAGTTCCGGTGTGCGTTACATTTTGTTTGAAATGTGAAAAAAAATATTACTTCATATGCTGTAGTGTGAAAATGTGTAAAAATCAAAAGAAGTCAATATAAATTGAAATTAAATAAAATAAGAATATAAAACAAGTAGTGTCAATAAACAGCCGGTACTAAGCCGTCAACCCAGGAAGGATGTGATGAACTCGTCGGACTTTTGGTCACCGGATAAAACCACCGTGCTTGGTAGGCGCTGTCCTGGGATAGCTCCTTATCGCTGCCGGTTTTGTTGTATACTTCGTTCATTTGTCACCTACTTTCATATTTCATTTGGCTTTGGGGTCCATGTACAAACGTTAAACCTCCTTCCTCTATCTTCTGGGCAGACCTTTCAACACCACTTCTGCCTGTTGCCAGTTGGGCAGATGTCCTTGATCCGCATGACCCATTAACGCGTTAGAAAGGCTGTGATTTCTTAAGTCCGTCTTGTGTTTCCTGATCCTGGGTTGTAGACCTATGTTGCTCTCACCATAGTATTAATTCTCACAGGGGATCCTGTATGTAATGATGAGGTAGTTTAGTGATTTTGTTGTAGGCGTCAATAGTTGTTTTGATATTTTCTATGCGACACTTAGTACTCCAGCCCTAATGTGCGAAAAGTGTCCACTAGTGCGCGTGAGAAATCAGAGCCCGGTACGATCAGGCATCATTTGTTTAGCCTATCACTTGTGTCTTTCCGTTGTCTGATGTACTGTGCCTTTTTTAAGGAGGTAGACTGAAAGTTTTTGTGACATGGTGAATTTCCTCGTCGAGGAACTCCATGCTGTAAATCCTCAACCAAATCCTCAGCTCTCTCTCTCTCTCTCTCTCTCTCTCTCTCTCTCTCTCTCTCTCTCTCTCTCTCTCTCTCTCTCTCTCTCTCTCTCTCTCTCTCTCTCTCTCTCTCTCTCTCTCTCTCTCTGGCCCGTTTTAACCCTATCAAGTGGCTTGCCACAAATTCCACCGGCGCTTCATTACCAATGGTCAGAACTCTATACACCACATTTCTTCGATCACTCGTTGACTACTTATCACCTGCCCTTTGTCAACTTCCCAGGAGAGCTTTGGAACCTCTCGAAAAATTCCAAAATAGAGTAATGAGATTTATCTTAGGTTGCCCTCCTTCGACTCGCATCGTTAACATGCAAAGTGAACTTGGTCTACCCTCGCTTGTAGAGAGAATATATGCTAACATGGCCATTCTCTCTGTAAAATGCCTCCGATCGCCCTATCTGTCCCCAAACTTTACTGCTACCATCAGAGCGTCGCTCGAACCTGACAGTGCACCCCGCCTCCCACTTCGACCAGGAGGCCGCAACCTCGTCACTACAGTGTGCAACACACTCAGAAACCTTGACATCCACGTCCCTGAGGAAACGGTTGAACCCGACTTGCCCCCGTGGCGAATCTCCCTCCCTAACGTCACCTTCACACCAACCTCCAAAGATGACCTTCCTGCACTTCAAAAGCAACTAGCACTAGAGACCATCGACAGCGTATCCTCAAAGATCCCCGCAGCGCATGTCATCTACGTGGATGGCTCAGTACAGGCTGATGGAAGAGCAGCGTGTGCCATGTACTCACCCACCTTACAGCCACCTGTGGAAGCTGGATGGATTGGCCGCAGGTTACCTGTCACATCAAGCTCCACGTTTTGTGAGCTACACGGAATCCTCGACGCAGTAACATACCTTGTAGACTGTAACGTAAATGGTGTGATCGTTTGTGACTCCCAACCAGCTCTACACGCCCTCTCCTCACCCAGACCCAACTACTATCGTGTTGTACAGGCCATACTGACCCAACTCGCCGTTGTTCATGAAACATCTATGACCGTATCTCTCATATGGGTGCCTTCACATGTCGACCTTGCTGGCAACGACACGGTGGACCGTATTGCCAAAGCAGCTTGTGCCTTCGTGTTAGATAACGAACGCGTAGTACCCTCTCTCACATGCCTCAAAAACAGAATACACGCAGCCACTCACACCATAACAACACGCCGAAGAGATGCGGAACGAGCCACCAGTGTCTCCATTCAACACCACGACCACTTCCTACCCAGCCGCCACAAGTATCGCCGACGCGGACCCATGGTACGGAGACACAATGTTGTCAGTGCTCGGCTCAGACTCGGATATCGACCTGTGTGGCAAATATCCCAGGCGGAAGATATGCCACATTACTCATCATGCAGGCTGTGTAACCGCCCTAACGCCAACACTCTTGAACACTACTGTCTCCAATGCCCCATTGTGACAGACAGTATTCCACAGAGACAAGACGTGATAACTGTATGTAAATATTTACTTAGTGACGACAACTTAGATACACTCCTAGCTCGCCACCCCCATTTTGGGGGATTTTGATTGTTAAATCCAATCATAACTCCTTTTGTATCTCTTTATATAATAATATGACTAATATACTATTGTTTGTCGCCCTCAGAAGCAATGAATTTATTAAACGGTGGACCATCTTACCAAGGCAGCCTATACCTACGTCATGGACGTCACGCGCAATGCTCACCCTATCATGCCTTAAAACAAGATACGAGTACACGCAGCCACTCATGCCATGTCAACACACCGAAAGATGCGGAACGGTCTACCGATATCCCCATACGACCACCACCTACCCAACCGCCACAAGTAACGCCGACGCAAGACCATGGTACCAAGGCACAATAATGTCAGTGTTCGGCTCGGACTTGGGAGTCGACCTGTGTGACGGGGGTCCCAGACGGATGATATGCCACGGTGATCATCGTGCGGGCTGTGTAACCGTCCTAACACGAACACCCTTGATATTATTGTCTCCAGTGACCCATAGTGACAGACAATATTCCCCGGAGACGGGGCATGATGATTATATGTAAACACTTACATAGTACCACTATCCCGCCATCACCATTTCGGGGGATCCTGAATGATTATTGTATTTTGTCTCCGTTTAAAGAATGTGTGTAATATATGACATGTCCTCTAACACAATGCTGTGATAGATGTACTATTGTTTGCCGCCCACGGGCGTAATAAATTTATTAAAACCAAAATCTCTCTCTCTCTCTCTCTCTCTCTCTCTCTCTCTCTCTCTCTCTCTCTCTCTCTCTCTCTCTCTCTCTCTCTCTCTCTCTATATATATATATATATATATATATATATATATATATATATATATATATATATATAGTATATATATTTATATATATATATATATATATATATATACAGACATATATGTATATATATATATATATATATATATATATGTATATACAGTATATATATATATATATATATATATACACACACACACATATATTAATATATATATATATATATATATATGTACATATATACTGTATATATATATATATATATGTATATATATGTATATATAAATATATATATATATTTATATATATAGGTATATATATGTATATATACGTGTATATATATGTATATATATATATACGTATATATATATATATATATAAACATATATATGTATATACATATATATGTATATATATACATATACATATATATGCATATATATATACATATATATGTATATATATATATGTATATATATATATATATATATATATATATATATGTATATACATTACAAAGGATTACAAAGGCGGAGCATGCCGACAGGAGATCTTTTGGTCCATATCTAGGTCGGATGCGAAAAAAAATCAATAATGATAAAATAATAAATAAAAACTATAATAATGTAAATAACAAATAAAATGCATAAATAAATGCATAGGTGTAGTTAAATAATAAACAAACAGGTAAATAGTAAATAATAATAAATTGACATATAACTAATAATAAATGAAAATCATACAGACAAATAATAACAAAGCAAAAACAAATACTATAAAATATATTGTAATCATTACAGCATCTTACTTAGGTGTTTATCTAAATGATTCTTAAAGCTTCGAACTGAACTACAGTGCACTACCTGTGCAGGAAGTTTAGTCCATTCATTAACTACACGGTTGGCAAAGTTGTTTCTACCTACTTCCTAATTGAATCTATTTCCGGAGAGTTTGAGACCATTGTTTCTTGTCTGATTCTCATTCAATGTGAAAATTTTTGTCACTTTTGATGTTGTCAATTACCTTTAAAATCTTAAAGACCTGTATCAAATCACCTCTGAGTCTACGCTTTTTTAGGGAAAACAGATTCATATGTTTTAGTCGATTTTCGTATGATTTATTTTTGATATTTGGAATCAGTTTTGTGGCTCGCCGTTGTACTTTTTCCAGTCTGTCAATGTCTTTAATGAGATTCGGTGACCATACGGAAACAGCATATTCTAAATGTGGACGAACTAACGATTTATATAGCTTGTTAATGAGTGATGGACTTTTGAAATCAAAAGATCGCGCAATCAGTCCTAGAATCTTATTTGCTTTCTCAGAGGCTGAAATACACTGCTTGGATGATTTGAGGTCGTTACTGATAATACGCCGAGATCTTTTTCACTATCCACTTTTGTTAACGAATTTCAAAATAACTTGTAATCGTACTTACTGTTATTTTTACCTGTGTGCTTTACCTTGCATTTACTTGTGTTACATTTCATTAGCCACTTTTCAGACCATTGCTGTAATTTATCTAAATCTTCTTGAATGTCTAATTGGTTTGAGTGATTATTTGCCACTCTGCACAGTTTTGTATCATCAGCAAATTTGGAAACAGTAGATTTTAGTCCATGGTCTATATCATTTATATATACTATGAATAGAAGTGGCCCAAGAACGGAACCCTGAGGAACTCCACTTGTAACATTTTTCCATCTAGAAGTTTTTTCCATTTAAAACAACTCTCTGTTTTCGACCATTCAACCAATTACTAGTCCAACCTAATAGGGTACCACTTATTCCGTGTAAAGCTAATTTAGTAAGTAGTCTTTCGTGTGGGACGGTATCAAAAGCTTTTGCAAAGTCTAGATATATTAAATCTATATTGATTCTTTTGTCATAATTCGAGATAACTGTGTTGTAGAATTCGAGTAAGTTAGTCACGCAAGAACGTTTCCGTCTGAAACCATGCTGACTATCATTTCTCAAACGGTTACTTTCTAAATGATGTTCGATAGCATCTCTGATGATAGTTTCCATTATTTGTCCTACGATTGAAGTCAAACTTATGGGCCTATAGTTATTTGTTGTTGTTTTTTGTCACATTTTTTTGAATATGGGAGTAACGTTAGCTAGCTTCCATTCTCTTGGGACATCTCCGGGTATGATGGATTTCTTGAAAATAATTGCTAATGGAACAACAATCTCGTTTTTCATTTCCTTTAAGATTCTTGGATGCCAACCGTCAGGCCCTGGTGTTTTATTAACTTTGAGTTTATCTATACACCTTTTAATTTTGTTATTTGTTATATCTACCGTAGTGAGTAAGTTTACCCTAGACTTTTCACAGGTTTCAGTTTGGAATTCACTTTGAGATATTTCGTTTACGAATACCGAGCTAAAATAATTGTTTAAGATATTACACATTCCTTCATTTGAATATTCAAGTTGACCGTCAGCAGATAATAGTGGACCAATGTGATTCCTAACAACCTTTTTATCTCTAATGTAACTATAGAATTCTTTGGGATTCTCTTTGGATTTATCAGTGATGTTAATTTCGTATTGTCGTTTTCTTTTTCTTATTGTCCTTTTTAAATCTCTCTGTATTGATACATAACTTTCATAGTCATTAGATGCACCCGAGCACTTATATTTCTTATAAACCTGTCTCTTTTTAGCAATACTTTTTTCAGTTTCTTTGTCTAGCCATTTTGGGCGAGCCGGATTTGGGGGACGTCTGTCCTTAAAAGGAATGTAAGTTTGAATCACCTCAGTGAGCGTATTTTGAAATATTTCCCACATCTGATCTACAGGTCTTTCGTTTAATTTTGCCTCCCAATCTGTAAGCTGAAGCTCCTGACGTAGTCCTATGAACTGAGATTTACTGAAATCGGGTATTTTAGAAACAAAAGTATCTATTCTAAAATTGTTTAGGAGTTTGAATCTAACTAAGTTGTGATCGCTATTTGCAACACATTCACCGACTTCTACATCAGTTACCATGCTTTCGCGACTAGTGATCAATAGATCGAGTAAGTTTCCATATCCTGTGGGCTCTTTTACATGCTGAATTAAGTAATTGTCACCAAGAAAATCAATCAAGCGACTACCTATATGGCCATGTTCAAGGGTCATCCAATCAATGTCAGTAAAATTGAAATCACCCATTATCAATAAATCCCGGTTGCAGAAACTAGACAGTTCTTGAAATAACAGTTTGTCGTCTGCTAATGATAATGTCTTTAGCCTATATATTACACATATATTCATTTTTTGTCCATTTGTTTGGGTTAACTCAACCCACAAACTATCATATGCATCCTGTTTCACTTTCTCTAAAACACAAGCATGAACATTGTTTTTAACGTACAACAGAACACCCCCACCTTTCTTGTGGCGTCTATCCTGATGAAAGTGTTTAAATCCCGCAATATTAAATTCAGCTTCGAACTCTGTACCATTTAACCATGTCTCAGTTATTCCTATCATATCGAGATTTTCGCTTTTGACATACGCCTGTATTTCTTGAAATTTGTTCCTAATACTACGAGCATTAAAGTACATAGTTTTAAGAAACTCGTGATTATTTCTTTTTGACACATTTTGAGTTTCAATATCATGTCCTACATTATCATTTTGTTTTTTATTTATAACTTGCTCTATATTATTATTTGGTCCTTCATTGACATTCAATGCCTCATTAACATTTCTCCCATCAAAATTAACATTAACATTTCCCCCATCACGGACATCTGGTCGATCACGGTCATCCGATCTTTTTTTGTACATTTTGTCCCCCTAAGTCACCGTGATTCACGCCGGGCTCCCGTCGTTCTTGACATTATGACCGGCATCCCTTCCTAAAATTATATTTTGTCCTCCAGTGACATTATATCCTACCGTGATGTTTTTCCTCCACTATAATTACATCTCATTGTGATCTTTTGTCTTCCACTGTCATTACATCCTATCATGATTCTTTGGCCTTTATTGACATTTTGTCCGGTATCCCTTCCTAAAATTATATTTTGTCCTCCACTGACATTATATCCTACCGTGATATTTTCTCCTCCATTATCCTTACATCCTATCGTGATATTTTGTCCTCCACTATCATTACTTCCCATCGTGATCTTTTGTCTTCCACTGTCATTACATCCCATTGCGACATTTTGTCCTATGACATTACATCCTAATGTAACATTTCGTCCTCTAGCGACATTATATCCTAAAGTTATATTTTGTCCTATACTGGCCCATTGTTCTACATTAATGCTATACTCTACACTGTTTTCCCAAGTACATTCTATTTCCCCTTCCCTTTGGACTTCTACCCTAAAAAAGGAGCTAATTCATTACAAACTCCCACAATGAGGTTTGTAAGAACATCTTTGCCTCTGCAGGTAAGGTGGATCCCATCAGAGGCGTAAAGGTCATGGCGTCTAGAAAAGAGATACCAAGGATCAAGAAAGTGGTATCCCAATTGTGTGCACAACTGCGACATCCTATCATTGATCCCTATGGCTCTACTGTTCCAACACGAGCCTGCGTAGATCCTCGGGAGCATCCCACAGACTACGTGACGGCTCCCACGTTCCTTCATCTCCTGAAGGAGGACCTTGTAGTTCCGAACAAGCTCCTCTGATCTCACCCCACCTATATCGTTACTTCCCGTATGAACAATCGTAACCGTGTTCTTCCGTCCTTGCTCCCTGATGGACTGGGTACAATCAGCGATCCCACGGCCCGGTTGACATACAAGCTTGCAACGTCGCTTAGTCTTACGCTGGAGGATGTCGTCATAGCCTCGCACCATGGAGTCCCCACACCACTAAGAACTCCTGGTTTTCAGCCACTTCATCCTCCAGTAGAGCAAAACGATTGGCTAGAGCCAGCGGTTCCTCCACAGGGCACACGTCTACCGAACGTGGGCTCGACAGACGGGACCCCACGGAGCGCCACTCGCTCACGGCAGTGACAGTAGGGGAAGAAGTGGAACGCTCTTTGGGTTGTGGGGAGGGTTCACTCTTCTCACGGAGCGCACTCCTGAGAAGACGAATTTCCTCCTCACACATCCTGAGACGGATATCTAGGTTCACGCAACCTTCACAAGCCATTTCGCTCCTTCTTTAACAATAAAGACGGCAAAGAGAAAATACAAATCAACAACAACAACAAAATCAAAGCGGTCTCTAATAAACTAAATACGCGAAGCTTACTCTGCTTACCTTATACTATTTCTCCTACCTTTGGAGTACAGTAACAGAAAACTGTTTTGAATCTAAATAGAACACTACAATTTATCTTATACCTGTAACTGTATAGCGCTATACGTATACAATTACAAAAACACAACACAATCACTTAACATTATTCGGAGATATAAATTTCACAGGTATTCGCTACCTGGTGTCTGTGCAGAAAAACGAGGTCTCTAGCTGAGGTCACGAGCGGACTGAGCTAAGGTCACGAGCGGACTGAGATAAGGTCACGAGCGGACTGAGCTAAGGTCACGAGCGGACTGAGCTAAGGTCACGAGCGGACTGATATATATATATATGTGTGTATATATATATATATATATATATATATATATATATATATATATATATATATATATACATTTGGGGGGGGGGAGAAAGTATACGCTGGACTCGACGTTCGTCAATTTATTCCGACGTTTCGAACCCTGTCCGGGGTTCGTCTTCAGGGTGATACAGTGGTAGCAATAGGAAATGTACATAAATATGGG
>NW_027467712.1:1900832-1908332 GCF_046742065.1 Oratosquilla oratoria
CACACCATCCCCGCTCTTAGCCTCAGCTTTAGATTTCTCAATCTTTTCGTCCTCGTAACCCACCATACTTCTTAAGCAATTCATCAAAAGCATGTGTAGGGCTCTTCGTTTCTCTATCCTTCAGATAGAGAAACTCGAGGTTCAATGGACAGCCTATTCCTTAAACAGTCATTTGCATTCATCCCCAAGTACCTGTTTTCGTGACACATTTCATTACCTCAAGAAAATGTACTTACTTTCCTAATACTGTATATATTACCTCAGATACTTAAACTCCTCCAGCTTCTTTATCCTCTCGGCATTTGATTTGATTTAATATAATTTTGTAAAATAGATTAAAACACGTGACAATAAATTAGAACAGATAAAATTTAAGTATATGATATATTATTTCATTATATCACGATATACTATACTACATTATTTTGAACGACTGCATATTATATTGTATTATACTATATCATATTACATTATATACATACATACATATATATATATGTATATATATATATATATATATATATGTGTGTGTGTGTGTGTGTGTGTGTGTGTGTGTGTGTGTGTGTGTGTGTGTGTGTGTGTGTGTGTGTGTGTGTGTGTGTGTGTGTGTGTGTGTGTGTGTGTGTGGTGTGTGTGTGTGAGAGAGAGAGAGAGAGAGAGAGAGAGAGAGAGAGAGAGAGAGAGAAATTCGCTAGTAACAGCGACATCAATCCGATCATTTTTATGACAGTCGCATGCAGGATTCGAACCCACTGCTTTCGGCCACCCGTAAGATCACCTTCACAGAACCTTAGCCCAATACACCAATAGAGACTTAAAAGCCTTGAAACCTGGAATCGAACTGATTCCCGAGGATAGGAAAGATCACTAACCTGCGACCCCAATTCCTGTTTTACACAAAGCCCAAATCCATCAGTTGGCAAGGGGTATTGATTGGAACAAATCCCTTTCACGCTTTTCGCCATTGTAACTATTAGAGAAATTTGCTAGTAACAGCAACATCAATCCGATAATTTTATGACAGTTGCATGCAGGATTCGAACCCACTGCTTTCGGCCACCCGTAAGATCACCTTCACAGAGCCTTAGCCCACTACACCAACAGAGACTTAAAAGCCTTGAAACCTGGAATCGAACTGATTCCCGAGGGTAGGAAAGATCACTAATCTGCAACCCCAATTCCTGTTTTACATAAGGCCCCAAGTCCATCAGTTGGCAAGGGATAAGGATCGGAACAAATCCCTTACACGCCTTTCACCATTGTAACTATGAGAGAAATTCGCTAGTAACAACGACATCAATGCGATAATTTTTATGACATTTGCATGCAGTATTCGAACCCATTGTTTGTGTAGTGAGCTAAGGCTCTGTGAAGGTGATCTTACGGGTGGCCGAAAGCAATGGGTTTGAATTTTACGTGCGACTGTCATAAAAGTTATCGGATTCATGTCGCTGTTACTAGCGAATTTCTTTCATAGTTACAATGGCGAAAAGCGGGAAAGGTATTTGTTCCAATCCTTACCCTTTGCCAACTGGTGTGCTTGGGCCTTATGTAAAACAGGAATTAGGGTCGCAGGTTAGTAATCTTTCCTATCTTCGGGAATCAGTTCGATTCCAGGTTTCAAGGCTTTTAAGTCTCTGCTGGTGTAGTGGGCTAAGGCTCTGTGAAGGTGATCTTACGGGTGGACGAAAGCAGTGGGTCTGAATCCTGCATACTACTGTCATAAAAATTATCGGATGTAGATAGATATATATATATATATATAATATATATTTATATATATATATATATATATATATATATATGTATATAGATATACATATATATATATATATGTATGTATATATACATATATATTATATATATATGTATGTATGTATGTGTGTATATATATATATGTAATATTAGTATGTTATGTTATATTTTGTATTGAATTATATTATACTATATTATACCATATCATATTATACTATTTTATATTATATTACATTATATTATATTATATTATGTTATATTATATTATGTTATATTATATTATATTGTTTTATATTATATCATATCATAATATATTATATCATATTATACTATATTATATTATATTAGATTACATTATGTTATATTATATTATGTTATATTATATTATATAATATTATATTATATTATATCATAATATAGTATATTGATTTATATCATGTTATACTATATATTATCATATTATATTATATTATATTATATTATATTATATTATATTATATTATATTATATTATATTATATTATATTATATTATATTATATTATATTATGTTATATCATATTATTTTATATTATTTTATATAATATAATTATTTTATATAATATTCTGGATGGATGTCATGCAGAATGTCTGAAAAAGGGAGGTTCAGTGATGGTGGACTGGTTGGTGAGATTATTTAATGTTTGCTGGAGAGAGGGTAAAGTACCGGAGGACTGGAGTAGTGCCTGTATAGTTCCTCTTTACAAGGGAAAAGGGGACAAGTGTGAATGTAGTAATTTCAGAGGGATTAGCCTGTTGAGTGTAGTAGGGAAGGCTTATGGGAGAATCTTAATTGAGAGGATTAGGAGAGGAACAGAAGGAGTAATTGGTGAGGAACAGTGTGGATTTAGGACGGGTAGAGGTTGTGTAGATCAGATCTTTGTGGTAAGACAGATATGTGAGAAAGCTATAGGAAAGGGGAAGGATATTTTTTGGGCTTTTATGGATCTGGAAAAGGCTTATGATAGGGTAGACAGAAAGGCACTGTGGGAGGTTATGCAGATTTATGGGATAGGAGGAAAGCTTTTGGGAGCTGTCAAGAGTTTTTATGTGAGTAGTAGAGCATGTGTTAGGATTGGAAATGGAGAGAGTGAGTGGTTTGAAGTAAAGGTGGGACTTCGTCAAGGATGCGTTATGTCGCCCTGGCTGTTCAACTTATACATGGATGGGGTGGTGCGAGAGGTGAATGCTAGGGTAGTGAGTCAGGGATTGGAGATGGTTAAAGAAAATGGAGAAAAGTGGGAGGTGAGCCAGCTGTTGTTTGCGGACGACACTGCGCTTGTGGCAGGGTCAGAGGAGGGATTGAGGAAGCTGGTGGCAGAGTTTGGGAGAGTATGTGATAGAAGAAAGCTAAAGATAAATGTGGGTAAAAGTAAGGTGATGAGATGTACAAGGGGTGAAAGTGGCAGTAGACTGGAAGTGAACATTAAGGGAGAGCGACTGGAGGAAGTGGATAGTTTTAGATACTTGGGTGCAAGTGTAGCAGGAAAAGGTGGAGTGAAGGTGGAGGTAGAATGTAGATTGAGAGAAGCAAGTAAATGCCTTGGTGGTTTAAAGAGTGTAATGAGAAATAGACATTTGGGAATGGATGCGAAGAGGAGACTGTATGAAGAAGTGATTGTGCCAACAGCACTGTATGGGGCAGAAACGTGGAACATAAGAGAAGAAGAGAGAAGGAGTTTGAATGTGTTTGAAATGAGGTGTCTGAGAAGTATGGTGGGGGTTACTAGGCTAGATAGAGTGAGAAATGAGGAGGTGAGGAGGAGAACAGGGGTGAAAAAGGATTTGGGAGAGAGGGTTGATGAAAGAATATTAGGATGGTTTGGACACATGGAAAGAATGAGTGACGAAAGACTAGTAAAAGAGGTATGGAAGGCAGATGTGGAGGGAGTGAACATGAGGGGACGTCCTAGGATGAGGTGGATGGATGGGGTGAAGGGGGCTTTGGGGAAGAGGGGAATGTCTGTTGAGGAAGGAAGGGAGAGGACGGAAGACAGAGGTGAGTGGAGAATGGTTGTATATGGATGATGTTGTGACGACATGAGGAGGAATAGGCGGGGGGGTGGGGGGGTGGGGTAGTATGTGTGAGTAAATTTTGACGCAGCCCGAAGGGATTTCTCCCCGTCCTCTCCTTATATGCAAAGGGGGACGGAGAGGGGGGGTCGCCGATTAAATGAAGCGGCCTTGCTGTGGATGTACTGTGTCTTGCGACACTGCTTCTGACCCAGGGCGGTGGGCAGGGTTCAGGGATGACCCGTCATCCAGGAGGTGCTCAGATGAGAGGAAGGGTGGGAGGGGTGTGGAGTGTATTTAGGGATGAAATGGGTGGGAGTGTTTTTATGCCTTTCCTTTTGTGGCTACCTCCCTTGGAAGGGGGAAAAAAGCCTTGGTATATAAAAAAAATAAAATAAAAAAAAAATATTACATTGTATTACATTGTATTATATTATATTATATTATATTATATCATATTATATTATATTATATTATATTATATTATATTATATTGTATTATATTATATTGTATTATATTGTATTGCATTATATTGTATCATATTGTATTGCATTATATTGTATCATATTGTATTATATCATATTATATTATATTATATTATATTATATTATATTATATCATATTATATTATACTATATTATATTATATTATATTATATTATATTATATTATATTATATTATATTATATTATATTATATTATATTATATTATATTACATTATATCATATATTATGTCATATCATATTTGCTTTCCTAATACTGTATATACCACCTCAGATATTTTGTACTCCTCCAGCTTCTCTATCCTCCCGTCATTTGATTTAATTGAATGTAATTTTGTAAAATAGAATAAAACATAAGATAATAGATTAGAATAAATAAAATTCAAGTACATGATGTAATATTATGTCATATCATGATATACTATACTACATTATGTTGAACTAAATTATACTGTATCATACTATATCATATTACATAATACACACACACACACACATACACACACACACACACACACACACACACACACACACACACACACACACACACACACACACACACACACACACACACACACACACACACACACACACACACACACACACACACACAAACACACACACAATGGTTAATAGAGAAGGGTTTATTTGTCTAGCAAAAGCCACAAGCTTATCAATAATAAAAGAATGCGCAAATAAAATAACAAGCCCTCCGAAGCGTCCCTTGAGATGACCCGTCCATGTATAAAATCTCTTGTTATATTAGAATTGTTAGCTTTGTGATCAAGACCCTGTGGGTTGAAACGTTAAAGCGTGAAATTCTCCCATTACTCCTCGTCTGCCTCTTCCACCTTCAGTCTTATATATATATATATATATATATATATTTTTTTTTCATTATGTATATTTCTCATTGTATAGTATGTTATATCATATCATATTTTATTATATTATATTATATATTATATTATATCATATATTATATTATAGTATATTATATTATATATTATACTATATTATATATTATGCCTTTTCCTTTTTGGCTATCTCTCTTGTAAGGGGGAAAAAAGCCTTGGTATATGTATGTATGTGTACATTAAGGGAGAGCGACTGGAGGAAGTGGATAGTTTTAGATACTTGGGTGCAAGTGTAGCAGGAAAAGGTGGAGTGAAGGTGGAGGTAGAATGTAGATTGAGAGAAGCGAGTAAATGCCTTGGTGGTTTAAAGAGTGTAATGAGGAATAGACATTTGGGAATGGATGCGAAGAGGAGACTGTATGAAGGAGTGATTGTGCCAACAGCACTGTATGGGGCAGAAACGTGGAACATAAGAGAAGAAGAGAGAAGGAGTTTGAATGTGTTTGAGATGAGGTGTCTGAGAAGTATGGTGGGGGTTACTAGGCTAGATAGAGTGAGAAATGAGGAGGTGAGGAGGAGAACAGGGGTGAAAAAGGATTTGGGAGATAGGGTTGATGAAAGAATATTAGGATGGTTTGGACACATGGAAAGAATGAGTGAAGAAAGACTAGTAAAAGAGGTATGGAAGGCAGATGTGGAGGGAGTGAACATGAGGGGACGTCCTAGGATGAGGTGGATGGATGAGGTGAAGGGGGCTTTGGGGAAGAGGGGAATGTCTGTTGAGGAAGGAAGGGAGAGGACGGAAGACAGAGGTGAGTGGAGAATGGTTGTATATGGATGATGTTGTGACTGCATGAGGAGGAATGGGCGGGGAAGTGGGGGGTGGGGTAGTATGTGTGATTAAATTTTGACGCAGCCCGAAGGGATTTCTCCCCGTCCTCGCCTTATATGCAAAGGGGGACGGAGAGGGGGGGGTCGCCGATTAAATGAAGCGGCCTTGCTGTGGATGTACTGTGTCTTGCGACACTGCTTCTGACCCAGGGCGGTGGGCAGGGTGCAGGGATGACCCGTCATCCAGGAGGTGCTCAGATGAGAGGAAGGGTGGGAGGGGTGTGGAGTGTATTTAGGGATGAAATGGGTGGGAGTGTTTTTGTGCCTTTCCCTTTTTGGCTACCTCCCTTGGAAGGGGGAAAAAGCCTTGGTATATGTATGTATGTATGTATATTATATTATATCATATCATATTATATCATATTATGTCATATTATATCATATTATGTCATATTGAGTAAGATGATAATCAATTATGTCAGATGAATTTTAATTTGTTTAAATTATCTCACGATACCACTCCTACGCAGTAGGAAATTAGAAACCTCTTTTAGGGCAAGTCCCTGTCAGTTGAAGCAAACCTCTGGGTTTTTTGTTTTTTTCGATGTTGGGTTGCTTTCCTTCCCAAGGGAACCAGCGCAACAAGCCCGATGCCGGCCCCTGGAATCGAACTTACGACCATTTGCTCATGAGTTACGATAGAAAGAGGGAGAGAGAGAGAGAGAGAGAGAGGGAGAGAGAGAAACAGTGAGAGAAAAACAAAGAGAGAAAAGCAGAGAGAGAGAAACAGAGAGAGAGAGAAGGTGAAGTATAAAAAGAACTAGAAGAGGAGTGAAAAGAGGAAGAAGGAGAATGTGAAGAGAAGGAAGCAAGAGAGGAAAAGGGAGACAAGAAGAAGTGGGGAAGGAAGCAGAACAATGAACGAAAGAAATGACGGGGGAAGAAAAAACAAAACAAAACAAAAAGATAGAAGGGGGAACGGAGCGATGGAGTAAATGAACGAGTGAAGGAGGTGCATGCTATGCTGTCCATGGGACCCAGTAGCATGAAAGCATCCTGTGGCACAAGCTGGATAGGATTAAGTCTGGTGGCAGTTTGTCACCGGAACGATCGTCCTATAATTTCTGAGTAAAAATTCACGTAGAAAAAAACAAAAAGGGGGATGTAAAGCTTAAGTGTAAAGTTTGAAAAAGAGAAAGATATTTGTCGCCAAGGAGAAGGGTCAGCAACTTAGAGAAAGGGAGATGCAACAAATGGTGATAATCTCGTACTCAAACTTTCATACACACCCATTCACTCACATGTGCAGAAACACGCACACACGCACGCACACACACACTCACACACACACACACACACACACACACACACACACACACACACACACACACACACACACACACACACACACACACACACACACACACACACACACACACACACACACACACACACACACACACACACACACACACACACACACACACACACACACACACACAC
>NW_027467712.1:1913332-1920832 GCF_046742065.1 Oratosquilla oratoria
ATGAATTTATTAAGTGCCATACTAGCAATGGCAGTTGGTGACCATTGACCTTTAGAAGTATTATAATTTGGAAACTGTTTTCTTAATGAGGACTCAATAATTTTTCTTTTGAAACTACAATGTGAATTGTATACTGTAGCTGCATTCTTCCAATCTATTCTGTGATCTAAAAGACTAGAATGGAGGAATACAGCTGAGTTTTCTTGGCCGCATTTTAAAGAATTTTTATGTTCTTTGATCCTAGTGGGCAGATCACGTCCCGTTTGTCCCTAGTACACTTTATCACAATCGAGACATGGTATCTCATATACTCCGGGGTTGTCCTTATTGGGTGTTCTGTGATGGACGTTTACTACTTTTTTAGAAATATTATTTGGGTAACTAAAGTGATCATAATTTGGTTACTATGTAATAATTTAGATGCGGCATGTATAGATTCATTATAAGGGATTTTAATACTTTATTTTTCCCAGACAAATTTTGTGTTAGAATTGGTTGTTCTAAAATAACTGGCTTTGGCTTTGCTGAGGGCTTTTGTCAAAAACCAGTCAGGGTAGCCTATTTTTAGTAATTGAGTGCGTACTGATTCAATTTCTGAGTTGAGAAATTCCGGGCTGCAAATCCGAAGAGCTCTTAAATAAAGGCCCGAGGCAACGCTATATTTTATATTATCCGGATGATTACTGAAAAAATGTAAATAACTGCCCGTATGAGTAGGCTTCCTGTATGCTGCAAAACACAAAATTTCTGGACATCTGATCACTAATATATCAATAAAAGGTATTCTTTCTTCAATTTCCCATTCTACTTTAAATTTAATGCTATGTGCTAAATTATTGAGACTATCAAGAAAAACATTGAAAGAGCCCCATTTGTCATCCCAGGGAAAAATCAAATATTAAATTCCCTTATAATGAATCTATACATGCCACATCTAAATTATTACCTAGTAGCCAAATTAGGATCACTTTTAGTTACCCAAATAATATTTGTTGTGTGTTGTGTGTGTGTGTGCGTGTGTGTGTGTGTGTGTGTGTGTGAGAGAGAGAGAGAGAGAGAGAGAGAGAGAGAGAGAGAGAGAGAGAGAGAGTGTGTGTGTGTGTGTGTGTGTGTGTGTGTGTGTGTGTGTGTGTGTGTGTGTGTGTGTGTGTGTGTGTGTGTGTGTGTGTGTGTGTGTGTGTGTGTGTGTGTGTGTGTGTGTGTGTGTGTGTGTGTGTGTGTGTGTGTGTGTGTGTGTGTGTGTGTGTGTGCATTCATATGCATAATTGACTTTTAAATCCCAGCACACTCATTTTTGTCATATTTTTTTTTATTATTTATCTTCTTGCACAGATTTATTTCTGTGAAAGAGGAAACACATTGTTACGAGAAGAATGAATAATGAATTATATCTGAATAACAAAACATGAAAAAATTGAACGTTTCTAGAATGAAGTACTACCCTACAAAGAGAAGTAATCGATAACTTAGATAATGGATTGATCAAGACGACCATGAAATTCCACACATATATTGTATATCTATCTCCTGTTGGTAGTTTCTAATGAAATGAAATGCATAGAAAAAACATATCTGATTTAACGTTGAATGTAACTTGAACTCACAATATATACAGTGTCTTAGCCTTGTATTTTCAAATTTCTCGACTTGTGTAAAAATTTAAAGTACTCAGATGAACTGTCAGTCAAATACAGAAGATCCGACACCGTGAAAATAGTCTTGAGATTACGATTGTTACACATCATATTTCATTCTAGGACATAAAAATCTAACTATTTTCATATGATGAAAAAGTAGAGAATATGAAAATAATTTAAGAATGTAGATAAAAAAAATTGAGTTATCTAAGAAAATATAATGAGATATTGACAAGCTGGAAATGGAAATGGTGGAATTTGATGGATAGGATTATAAAGAAACTAAATAGATTAGAATAAGTGAATGAAGAAGGGAATGAAACAGCAAATGCAGGAAATTTAAAAAAGGAAAAAGAATAAACCAATAAAGATCAGATAAAAGATAAAACAGGATAAATTGGTCTCCAACTTAAGAACAGAAGTTATAATGAAACAGTAAAAGGAATAACTTGAATAAAATCAAAGAATGAATCAACAAAAATACGAGGGGCTTGGAGAGGAAAGAAATATATTTAGAAGAGCTGGAGAGTAATAAAACATGAGAAAATGAAGCGAAAGCAAGATAGGTTGAAAGTGAGATGAAAAAAGAGGGAGAAGCGGAGGGGAGAAAAGTTTGCAAGAGAGAAAAAAGTATTAGAGGTGAAAACTGAAACTTAATGACAAACAAGGAAGGAATAAAATGGGAACATCCTACCAGAGGTAAGAGGTAGTCGGAGGTAGCCGGAGGTAGGGTGAGAAGGTGAATATGGAGAAGATAAAAAGGAGGAAAGGTAAGAGTAGGTGAATGTAAGAGAAGGTGTAGGTAAGAGAGGGAGGAGGTAGGAGAGAAAGGAAATAGCAGGGGAGTGAGAGAATGTAAAGATGGTAGGAAGGAGAAATGTCAAGAAAGAAAACAGTAAGAACGGGTGGAGGTGAGAGACGGAGATGGGAGGGGTAGTAAGAGAGGAGGAAAGTAAGAGGTAGTTGAAGATAAAAAGTAAGAATGCGGAGGAGATAAAAAAGGGAAAGAAGAAATGGAAAGAAGATGAAAAAACAGAAGGTAAGAGACGGAAGAGGAAAGAAGTAAGGAGAAATGATGAGAAGGTAAGGTGGCAGAAATATAGTGGGTGAAAGAAAAATAGAAGCAGGTAAAATTATTTGGAAAAATTGATGATGTATTGAAGATGCAAAGATTTTTTTTTTTTTTTTTTTTTTTAATACTGAAAGTGCGACCGAGACCACAAACACAGACAAGAAAGAAGGAGGAAGGAAGATAGGCGTAAGGAAGGGACAAAATTAGATCAAAGTGAACGAAATTGAGGGAGTGGCCGGGGCACAAACCTTCAAAACCTGAAAATAATTATCATTATTATAATGATAATAATGATAATAGTGATAATAATAATAATGATAATAATAATAAAGATAAAAATGATGATAATAATAATAATAATAATATTTAATAATGATGATGATGATGATGATGATGATGATGATGATGATGATGATGATGATGATGATGATGATGATGATGATGATGATGATGATGATGATGATGATGATGATGATGATGATGATGATGATGATGATGATGATGATGATGATGATGATGATGATAATGATGATGATAATGATGATGATAATGATGATGATAATGATGATGATAATAATGATGATGATAATGATGATGATAATGATGATGATAATGATGATGATAATGATGATGATGATAATGATGATAATGATGATGATGATGATGATGATGATGATGATGATGATGATGATAATTGTGATGATAATTGTGATGATAATTGTGATGATAATTGTGATGATAATTGTGATGATAATTGTGATGATGATTATGATGATGATTATGATGATGATTATGATGATGATTATGATGATGATTATGATGATGATGATGATGATAATGATGATAATGATAATTATGATGATAATAATTATGATGATAATAATTATGATGATAATGATTATGATGATAATGATTATGATGATAATGATTATGATGATAATAGTTATGATGATAATAGTTATGATGATAATAGTTATGATGATAATAGTTATGATGATAATAGTTATGATGATAATAGTTATGATGATAATAATTATGATGATAATAATTATGATGATAATAATTATGATGATAATAATTATGATGATAATAATTATGATATAATAATTATGATATAATAATTATGATATAATAATTATGATATAATAATTATGATATAATAATTATGATATAATAATTATGATATAATAATTATGATATAATAATTATGATATAATAATTATGATATAATAATTATATAATAATTATGATAATAATTATGACATTAATGAATTATTTTATAAATCACCATATATATGAATAGCCTTCTCATCGTTCCTATCCGGGCACGTGACGGCAGCCTCACTGTGGACGATAGATCTGAGAGGGCCCAAGGATCGTTGCCGGCTTCTCTTGGTGCTCCAAATTCCTTCTCAATGAAAGACGGTGACGGAAACCTCACTCTAAACAAGAGATCTGGGAAGGCCCAAGGATCGTTGCCGGCTTCTCTCGGGGCTCTGAATTTCTACTCGGTGAAAGACGAGGTAACACTTCTTAAGCTTACGCGCAAATTGAGACGCAGGCGTTACAGGCAATGCAGAGAAAAGGCAGACTAACTGTTGTTGAACTGAAGTACAGTTTGAACGTTTCCCTAACTTAAAATGCTTCTAGATGTACTAACTCAGTATTTCAAGTGAGGGACAATATCAAACTGCAATTCCGTTCAATGACAGGGAGTCTGCTTTTACTCTGTGCTGCGTCGCCTGTGTGGCCTGTGTCTCAGTTTGCGCCTAGGTTGATGACTAATGTTGGAAGGATCGAGATAAATGAATAAGTAATCAGGTATACGCTCTGGATTGCAGGTTACTTACAGTAATTCCTCTTAGCTAACCCCCTTAGAGGCGAAGAGATAATATATCTCGATCAAGCCCATCCGTGCTGTAGCACTTTCCATTTTACTCCGGTTACTGCTATACTGTTTTATTCATCTTCTTGGCTCCCTTTGGTAATGAAACATATCTCAATTAAACCCTTTCTTATTTATTTTCACTTTAACTGCCATCTGACTAATTCTTTCATTTTCATGACACCCACTCGGGTTAGAAGGGCTTTAGTCTGCCTCGATTAACCTTGTTTGTATCTTATGGCATATCTACTTTTATTCTGCTGCCTACTTTCTGGCTATTCCATTCATCTCCGTGGCATCCTTTTGGTAACGAAGAAGATCTAGCTGCCTACAAATCTTTGATCATCAATACCGAGGGTAAGAAACATTAGAAGACTTCTTAATTGCACATTCTCCAAAGACTTTGAAACAAAGGCACACCATGAAGGTAAACACGCACAAATCCATCAGAACCTCGCAAAGCGCCACAAAGATCAAGATCTTTTCTAAATTGCAATGTTTCTTAAAGTTGGGGTCTGGTGCTGGTCCTTGACCCAATCGTTGCTGGTCCGGTCGAAGACTCCAGATGACCTCGCACAATCGGCTGTAGACCTTCACAGCTTGTTGGCTGAAATGTATCTGACCAAGGCTTTCAGCGACGATTTAAAGCACTTTTTCAGCTTTGCCGGAGAACTAGACCTGTTGAAAAAAATCCGTTGAGCATTTTTTTGCCCTACTTTGCCAGGTAGTTTTATCAATAAACATTTTTGTAATTCCTTTGTAAACAAAGTTTTTTGTTTTTATGTTACTTACTGGCACTGTAATTCTATATGATTTACCCAGTACACATTTTTTTAACTCTTACGGTAATGAAAACGACGCATTAAACACGAAGTCCAGCTCCCCCACATCGGATCAAATCTAAGACTCGCCACCTACTCTAGAAATTGTTCTCACATAAACAAAACAACAAAGCAAGGGATCCAGTGTATTTAACTGGTAGGTATTTCTGAAGAGAAAACAACATTACTAGAGACATCTATTTTGGGATAAACCTTCCATTTCAGGGGATCTGCAACCTTCCGAGAATAACGCCTGGCTCGACAACAAGGTTGTGGTTTTAGAGCTGTTGACATTTCAAGACATTTCAGTGCTGATATTCAGCTGGGCGTGATGAACACGTAATCATGAACGTCCGAGAAGACTGGAGCTTCATAGCATTCCCAGTTTTCTAAAATAGAGAGATGGAAATATGGATAAAAAAAATATACAAAAAAAAGAAGTAAAACCTGCCATACTCCCATGTCCTGATATTTCCCTTACTGACTGTATCTTGCATAAGATATAGGTAAATGAAATTTATGTTGTCCAAATATGTATTCTAAAGACTGGCAGTAAGAATTTATTTGGTGGAAATAGTAACTACTATATAAGGATATTTCTCTCCAGCTAACACTGAAATTCCAGAGGCACATATCGTATGAAGTAATGTTTAATGCCATGGAAACGGGTTGAAAAAAGTAAATATATACAGTAACCTTAGAAAAAAAATACGCAAGGAAAAACAGATAAGCGGTGCCTTCCACCTCAGCAAACAACAGCAGAGGCATCAACAACAGCAGCAGAAACGACATCAACAACAAAAGTGAGTCTTCATCATCGATCAAATAAAAAACCCGAGTAAACTTGTCGTCTGAACTCACCTGGACTGTATAAAATCCATTTGCAAGAAGCATAGGGAAGGTGTGCGTTCATATGTAATGCACACACACATGTGTGTGTGTGTGTGTGTGTGTGTGTGTGTGTGTGTGTGTGTGTGTGTGTGTGTGTGTGTGTGTGTGTGTGTGTGTGTGTGCTCGTGTGCGTGTGCTTGTGCGTGCGTGTGCGTGCGTGTGCGTGCGTGTGCGTGTGTGTGTGTGTGTGTGTGTGTGTGTGTGTGTGTGTGTGTGTGTGCGTGTGCGTGTGCGTGTGCGTGTGCGTGTGCGTGTGCGTGTGCGTGTGCGTGTGTGTGTGTGTGTGTGTGTGTGTGTGTGTGTGTGTGTGTGTGTGTGTGTGTGTGTGTGTGTGTGTGTGTGTGTGTGTGTGTGTGTGTGTGTGTGTGTGTGTGTGTGTGTGTGTGTGTGTGTGGCGCGCACAATGCGTGTTTGTGCTTGTTTGCTTCATTGCTCAGCAGACGCACGAAAATGCAAAATAAAATGTGGACATAAGAGATGCAGAAAAACGATAATACTGATTTCAGTGTACACAGGACAAGAGTTTGCAAAATTAAAATAGAAAAAATCACATCAAAGAATAATCAGGAGGTACGTGTCGACAAAAGAGAAAATGACAACGAGCTAGAAACGAAGGTGGATAAAATCGAATGAATGAAAAAACGAAATCGTAACGGGGGGAGCAAACATAAGAAGATAAAAAAAGGTGGGGTCAGTGAAAATAGCTGGAGATGAGAATTAAAGAAGAAAGCTTCGAAGTGGAAGAACGAAGAAGTATGATTGGGTCAATACAGGTAATCAAAGACTAGACTGACGAGTGCAATAGGAGGAATGGGAGGAGGAAGAGTAAAAAGTAACAGCATGAGATGAAGGAGGAGATGAGAGATAAGCAAAAAAGATGGTGGAGGAGGAAAAGTAGACGTAGAAGTAAAGCAGAAGAGAATGAGGATAAGAAGGATGGGGGAGAAGAAAGAGGAGGTGAGCAGAGGAGACATGAGGAGTAGGACCAGAGTAGATAAAGGAAGAGAAGGACACCAATATCACCACCAGTGCCACTTTGCGAATATAGATGTTGATAAAACTATTGATTTTATCATCACGCGAGTCTCTCACAATGATTCTACTCCCACCTTAGGTATCCCTGAACACAACCCACGCTCCCTTCTCCGACTCTGCGCATAGAAGTTCCATTTAGAGAGCCTAAAAGGACATATG
>NW_027467712.1:1940832-1945832 GCF_046742065.1 Oratosquilla oratoria
CTATTTATGACATTATCAAGGAATGATAATGAATGATAATGTCTTAAATAGACGAAAACGTTCGGACTAAGCTTCTTATTTCCCAGTGTATTTTTCTGTATATATATATGTACATATATATATGTCTATATATATATGTCTATATATATATATATATATATAAATATATATATATATGTACATATACTAAGGACTACTATTACACAGGACGTGCGCACCCAGATTCCTGGCTCCGCTATCGGAGGCCATTGCTTTCTTTGTAACCTAACATTTTATATTGGACACATATATCAAAACTAGAAACCTAACATTGTATATAGGACAAATATATCAACTATTGACTTATTCAATGCAGTATAAGTTAATATAAACTTTTATAGTGAAATAAGAAACTATTTGCAAGGCACTGTTATGCTTTGAAATACCAATTTTTGCCGGACTTAACATATATTATTGTATGAGGTTAGTGGACAGTTATTTACATTGATCATTATTTACATTTGAGTTCATTGTCTTGAAAAGAAAGAACAATTTGGCTGCCTTCTCATTACCGAGGCGGTTCCTTAATTTTGTGCGTATAAGTCCATAGGAGGAGAAAATTCTTTCAACTCCTGATGATGAGGCTACTGCAGTTAGGAGTTGACGCACTGATAACAGAATATTACTGTCTAACATAGCTGTATGTGAATCCCACCACTCAATAGCTGCCAGGGTCTTGGTCACAGACTCAGTAAACTTGAACGCCTGGAAAGGGGGTGATTTTGCCTGAAACTTCATAATGACAGGAACAAGTGTTGTATATTTCTCATTGGC
This sequence comes from Oratosquilla oratoria, assembly GCF_046742065.1. NCBI lineage: Eukaryota > Metazoa > Arthropoda > Malacostraca > Stomatopoda > Squillidae > Oratosquilla > Oratosquilla oratoria. Next base: position 1,941,646 of record NW_027467712.1, read on the forward strand.
ATACTCCATAGTAATATTCACCTCTTCTGCACTGAGCATTTTTCCTTGAAGTGCTGGATGAAGCATGTTGGCAAGTATGTGAGCTTTGGTGATAAACTGTTCATACCTTTTTTTCACCAGTTTTTCAGCTTGTTTATTGTTTGTGAAATTTCCAAGTAATTTCTTCCAAACATCTACCGCTTGAGCAATAGTGCACTTGTCACTCTGTACCTCATCTAGAGCCTCTGCTATTGGCTGCAATCGATCCAGTAATTCCTCAGCCGAATGTTTTAGGCCTAAATTTGATACTTTGTTTCTTACATCAATATCAACAGCTTCCCTATTGACTTCACAGATCTTCATTACAATTGGCCAGTTATTTATATAGGCTTTGAGACAGTCTGACATTGTGTTCCACCTTGTGTCCTGGGGCATGACTAGACACTGACCACCTTCCTTCCGATACCTTGTAGCAGCATAATGATTATTTCTAAAATATTTAACTACATGGACCACATGTTGTTTTACATTATCAATCTCAAGGTCATGAGCCAGTAGATTTAGTAGGTGTGCTGCACATCCGTATGTGAGGACGGTATGCTCAGGTTCACTCGATTCCTCCAAGACTTTTCTCATCTTGGTGACATTTGCTGCATTGTCTGTCACAACACTTCCAATGTGTCTGTTGTATCAACTAAATAAATCTGACTAGTGGATATTGTTAGAGTGACACATATTATGGGCTCATTATGGATGTTAGACCACCCATCAATTGAAAGACATACAGTTTCATTATTCAGGTCATCATACACAAGATCCAAGTACTTATCGGCAATATCTTTTCTGGATGGAGGAATATAACCTGGCCTTAGGTTCTGAACCATTTTGAGAAACTGAGGATGCTGAACAAGACGAAATGAAGAATTTGTAGCAAATATAATTTTTGCAACTTCTTTGTCGAGATTTTCCTTTTGAGAGGCTGAAGTTTTTATGATAAATCTGTCCAGAGATGTTGATGACTTTCTTTTAGATGAAAATGATTTAGCAGAAGTGGCGCCTGTGGAGGAGTCTGATAGTGGCCTTTTTAATGGTGGAGTCAGGTTTGTAGATAATTCAAGTGGACTCGATGATGAAGGGATTGAAGCTATTGATACAGATCCTGAAATGGAAACAGAAAATTTTAGCATATTGCATGATTTATAAATGAATAAATAAATGAATGAATACAGTGTGATTTAGGCTACTTTTGAGTACAGTAGTTATTTTTTAGATGATGATCATATTCACACAAGCCACTAAATTATTTGGAAATAATTAACAGGATATGAAATAGGTGGGCTTGGAATTCAGCCCACACAGGATTCAGTCCACTTTTAAATTCACTAAAAATAATGGGTTAGTTGGGTTAGGTTAGGCTAAATCCCTTTGGGTTGAATCCCATGTGGGCTGAATTCCAATGAAACCTATGAAATATAACACACAATGTTGAATGAAATGAATAACAATCATCTAGGCCCCAAAGTTGAGTGGATACAGTATATTATAGTGATATAGTCATTACCCAAATTTAGAAGTAATGAAGTTGAAGTATCATCTCGTTAGGCCTTCACATTTTTATTGCACATGCTCTCCATTGTTCACCAATTTCATATAGTTGCGTATGAAAAGGGAGAAATGCACACAATACAAGTAAAATTATTTACCTGGGACATCAATTTCTTTTTCTGTATGCTGTGGCTGACCTTGGGATTTATCTCTGTAGTTCCTGGCTGCAGTCTTTGCATTTAGCTCGGTACCCTTTGCAAGAAGTTGTTGGTAGATTTTCAAAATAATTCCAGACAGGATCATTTTTTCAAACCTGAATGAACCACTCTGCCAGGTCCAGAAGACATCCTTCCTGGTTAATTCGAAAGCAGCAACTGACTCAGTGAGAAGCTGCTTACCTAGAACAAGTTTCAACAAGAATCTTGTTGAAACTTGTGGGCTGCACAGTGATATATACTACATGTAGGCTTATACCGTTCCTTGTATAATTGTGGCAAGTCTATATAACACTGCTCCTTATATTGATATGCTAAAAATGTCCTTTAGCAATCAGATCGCATATCAGATAGCAATTCCACAATATTTAGAATTTATATATAATATATATATATATATATATATATATATATGTATATATATATATATATATATATATAAATCAAATAAATCTGATTTGAAAAAAAAAATAGATTTTTTATACTTTTAAAAAGAAAGAAAAAAAAAGTATCGCCAACCCTGGTGTCCACTAACCTCATACAATGATACTTGTTAGATCCGGCTAAAATTGGCATTTCAAAGAATAACAGTGCTTTAAAAATAGTTTCTTATCTCACTGTAAAAGTTTATATTCACTTATACTGCATTGAATAAGTCAATAGTTGATATATTTGTCCTATATACAATGTTAGGTTTCTAGTTTTCATACATTTGTCCACTATAAAATGTTAGGTTACAAAGAAAGCAATGGCCTCTGCTAGCGGAGCCGGGAATCTGGGTGCGCACGTCCTGTGTAATAGTAGTCCTTGATATATATATATATACATATACATATATATATATATATATATATATATATATACATATATATATATACATACATACATATATGTATATATATATATGTATATATTATATGTATGTATATATATATATATACATATGTAATATATATATATATTATATATATATACATATATTTATATTTTGTATATATATATATATAAACATATATTTATATTTTGTATACATATATATATATATATATATATATATATATATATATTTATATTATATATACATATACATATATATATAATGTGTGTATGTATTGTTACGTCCACATTGGTCTCCAAGGAAACAACTGCAGTCTGTTTGAGAATCCATTGGGACAAAACAATATAAAATTTCAATGTTTCTCGATTTAGTACTAACAAAATTTAGCTAACGACTACTACTCAAAGTTAAGGAGATCAAAGTATATCACTGTAGAAGGTGATGATGAGCCTACGCCAGGAGGCCTAATCCGTCAGTGCTCATAGACTTTCGAGACAGGTAACAGTCACTGCTGGGAATCGGAAACGAATGGGGGATTCGAACTCACAACCAAGCGATGTCGAGAGGTGACCGTAAGAGCTTACAATAGAACTTACGTCGACTGCCCCTCGGGAAAATGATTATGTTGTCATGATGGGAGTGTAATCCTGTTGCTAAGGAATCAGAGGAATTGGAATGGTGTCGTCTTTTGGAAACATCGAAATACGGAAACAGCTACGTCACTTTGGTGTACATGAACAGCATCAGATTTTTTTTTAAATATTGCGTACCAGAACGAGATGACGTCTTGAGGATTTTCTTGGAGGTCTGTGTAGAATCGCCAAGGTGTCTTCGCAGCATTCGGAATATGTAGTCTGGATGTGTCGCGGTAAATCACAAGTGTCTACTATTACGATTTCTTTATCTGTAATTATAAGTAGCTCGGGTCCATCCTCAGGTATAATACAGGACTGACATACAGCACATTGCTAATCTTAGAAAATATATAAAATGTCCTCACAGAGAAATGATATTAATTATAATAACCTCCGCGTGGCAGCATGGTATTGGGTTACATGACTTGCAGGATGCATGGGGCCTTACATGTTCATACCAGACATGGACAAAGGTTTATAAATGAACGCATAGAAACAAGGAAATACATTGCAAAAGCCTTAATATGAAAATATAAAGAAACCTATCCGACTTGCATAATTCTGTACAACGTTTGTGTGGTGCTAAATACGAGAGAGGTATATAACGTCCTGAATTCACTGTCTGTGAAGACTGTAATTATCATTTCCGAAACAGGAAAATGACGATGCTAAAACTGAGTTAACGTTAAAGATGGCGTTACATGATTAAAAATAAATAAATAAATAAATAAAAAGAATATATATAATATACATATATATATATATATATATATATATATATATATACATATATATATATATATATATTAACACGCTTATACCTATGTGTCACGTAGGATCAGAACCCATTGTTATAGTTAATTTTTTATTTAGCAGTATTCAAATGCCTATACAAGTTTAATCATAGATTCATAAAGATAATCAAACATCTATGAAAGTTTATTGTGACATAACATAAACGATTAAAAAAAAATT
>NW_027467712.1:1958332-1960832 GCF_046742065.1 Oratosquilla oratoria
TATTATTATTATTATTATTATTATTATTATCATTATCATTATCATTATCATTATCATTATCATTATTATTATTATTATTATTATTATTATTATTATTATTATTATTATTATTATTATTATTATTATTATTATTATTAATATTATTATTATTATTATTATTATTATTATTATTATCATTATCATTATCATTATCATTATCATTATCATTATTATTATTATTATTATTATTATTATTATTATTATCATCATCATCATCATCATCATCATCATCATCATCATCATCATCATCATCATCATCATCATCATCATCATCATCATCATCATCATCATCATCATCATCATCATCATCATCATCATCATCATCATCATCATCATCATCATCATCATCATCATCATCATCATTATTATTATTATTATCATTATTATTATGATTTTTTATGAGAGTACTTGCACTAGTATTAGAAATGGAGAGAGTGAATGGCTTGAGGTAAAGGTGGGACTTCGTCAGGGGTGTGTTATGTCGCCCTGGCTGTTCAATCTTTACATGGATGGGGTGGTGCGAGAGGTGAATGCAAGAGTAGTGGGTCAGGGGTTGGAGATGATTAAAGAAAATGGAGAAAAATGGGAGGTGAGCCAGCTGTTGTTTGCTGACGACACCGCAGTTGTAGCAGATTCAGAGGAGGGATTGAGAAAGTTAGTGATAGAGTTTGAGAAGGTGTGTGAAAGAAGGTGATGAGACGTACAAGGGGGGAGAATGACAGCAGGCTGGAAGTGAGCATTTAGGGTAAGAAACTGGAGGAAGTGGATAGTTTCAGATACTTGGGTGCGAATGTGACAAGAAAGGGAGGAGTGGGGGTGGAGGTAGAATGAAGATTGAGAGAGAAATGAGAAATAGACATCTGGGAATGGATGCTAAGAGGAGGTTATATGAAGGAGTGATTGTGCTCACAGCAATGTACGGGGCAGAAACATGGAACATGAGAGAGGAAGAGAAAAGGAGTTTGAATGTGTTTGAGATGAAATGTCTGAGAAGTATGATAGGGGTTACTAGGCTAGATAGAGTGAGAAATGAGGAGGTGAGGAGGAGAACAGGGGTGGAAAGGGAGCTGAGAGAGAGGGTTGATGAAAGAGGATTGGGATGGTTTGGACACATGGAAAGAATGAGTGAAGAAAGATTAGTAAAAGAAGTGTGGAACGCGGAGGTAGAAGGAGTGAATATGAGGGGGCGTCCTAGGATGAGATGGATGGATGGGGTGAAAGGGGCCCTACAAAAGAGAGGAATGTCTGTAGAGAAAGGACGGGAGAGGACTGAAGACAGGGGTGAATGGAGAAGGGTTGTGTATAGATGATGATGTGATGCATGAGGGTGAGTGGGTGGGGGATGGGGGGGGGGGTGAGGAAGTATGTATGAGAAAAAAAATTGACGCAGCCCGAAGGGATTTCTCCCCGTCTTCTCCTTTCCTGCATTAGGGGACGGAGAGGGGGGTCTCCGAATTTATGGAGTGGCCTTGCTGTGTATGTGCTGTGTCTTGCGACACTGCTTCTGACCCAGGGCAGTGGACAGGATGCAGGGATGACCCGTCATCCAGGAGGTGCCAAGATAGGAGGGAAGGAGGAGGGTGGAGAGGAGTGGAATATATGCGAAATGAAATGGGTGAGAGTATTTTCTATGCCTTTTTCTTTTTGGCTACCCCCTGTGTAAGGAGGAAAGAGCCTTTGTTATATGTATGTATGTATGTATATATATATATATATATATATATATATATATATATATATATATATATATATATATACATAGACGCACACATATCCAAATAATGCTTCGAACCATGTAAGATACCCTTGCATGACATATGTGCCCTCAGGTAGTAGGGGGTTCATTCTACTTTGATTTCTTTTGACATAAGCTAAGGACCACTTTGCATGTACTTTTTAACCTGAAAGAATGCGACCGACGTACAAACATAGCATACAGTCTATAGAGACATTACTTTATCGTTTAGATTTGTTTAGATATGGTTTTAATTAGATTTGTATAACACAGGGGGATCCTGCTCTCTCATTTGTCCTTTAGGATATAATTTTTGACAATAGCTACTATGTATTCGTTCTTTCTGTCTCCAACTAATTCTTTTCAGCTCTTGGAAATTCTCCGTCGTTTGAATTAACTCTTAGAAAGTGTTGATTTCTTTTGTACATTCTGGCTATTGCTAGAAGATCTTAATCAGCTTGCGTAACCCCCCCCCATCTTTTAAATGTTAATCTGCGATCGAGTGCGCGAGTGTGCGTGAGTTAGTGAGTGAATGAGTAAGAGACAGCTGTTTCTTTGTTCAAATGTAACATATCAGTGTCCTTGCACCTATCTATTAACTCCTTCTATATAAAATAGTATTTTTTTCATTCATTCTTGTGGTTATTAGGTTACATATTCTCTCATTTTGGCGCCCTCTTTGTGACAAAGGGGTTAGCTTGTGTCTTAATTGACTCCAGATCCCTT
>NW_027467712.1:1965832-1973332 GCF_046742065.1 Oratosquilla oratoria
TATATTAAATCTATATTGTTTCTTCTGTCATAATTTGAGATGACTGTCTTGTAGAATTCAAATAATTTAGTCACGCAAGAACGTTTCCGTTGGAATCCATGCTGGCTATCATTTATCAAACAGTTACTTTCTAAATGATGTTCGATAGCATCTCTGATGATAGTTTTCATCGTTTTTTCTTACAATTGAAGTCAAGTTTATAGGCTTGTAGTTATTTGGCTTCTTTTTGTCACCTTTTTTTTATTATAAAAGTAACGTTAGCTAGCTTCCATTCTCTTTGGATATCTCCGGATATGATGGATTTTTTTTTATTTATTTTTTTTTATAATTTCTAATGGAACAACAATCTCATTTTTCATTTCCTTTAAGATTCTTGGATGCCAACCGTCAGGCCCTGGTGTTTTATTAACTTTGATTTTTTCTATACACCTTTCAATTTTTTCTTGTTATATTTACCGTAGTGATTAAGTTCACCCTAGACTTTTCACAAGTTTCAGATTTGATTTTACTTTAAGGTGTTTAGTTTACGAATATTGAGCTAAAATAGTTGTTTAAAATATCGCACATTCCTTCATCTGAATATTGAAATTGACCGTCAGGAAATAATAGTGGGCCAATGTGATTCCTAATAACCTTTTTATCTCTAATGGAACTATAGAATTCTATGGGATTCTCTTTGGATTTATCAGCAATATTCATTTCGTATTGTCGTTTTCGTTTTTTATTGTCTTTTTTAAATCTCTCTGTATTATTACATAACTTCGATAGTCATTAGGTGCACCCGAGCACTTGTATTTCTTATAAGCCTGTCTCTTTTTAGCAATACTTTTTTAGTTTCTTTGTCGTGCCATTTTGGGTGAACCTGATTTAGGGGGCGTCTGTCCTCAAAAGGAATGTAAGTATGAATAATCTTGGTAAGTATACCTTGAAATATTTCTCACGTCTGATCTACAGGTTATTTGCTTAATTTTGTCTTCTAATCTGTAAGCTGAAGCTCCTGACGTAGTCCTATGAACTGAGCTTAACTAAAATCAAGTACTTTAGATACACAAGTATCCATTCTAATTTTCACCAACTTCTACATCGGTTATTATGCTTTTGCGGCTAGTGATCAATAGATTGATTAAATTTCCATGTCTTGTGGGCTCTTTTACATGCTTAACTAAGTAATTGTCACCACAAAATTTTATACAGCGACTACCTATATGGTCATATTCAAGGGTCATCCAATCAATGTCAGTACAATTGAAATCACCCATTATCAATAAGTCCCAGTTGCAGAAACTAGACAGTTCTTGAAACAACAGTTTGTCGTCTGCTAATAATAATGTTTTGGCCTATATATTACTCCTACATTCAATTTTTTTCCATTTGTTTGGGCAAATTCTACCCACAAACTATCATATGCATCCTATTTCACTTTCTCTAAAACACTGGCATGGACACTGCTTTCCACGTACAACAGAACACCCCCACCTCTCTTGTGGTTTCTATTCTGATGAAAGTGTTTAAATTCCGCAATATTAGATTCATCTTCAAATTCTTCACTATTTAACCATGTCTCTGTTATTCCTATCATATCGAGATTTTCACTTTTGACATACCCCTGCATTTCTTGATTTTTTTTTTCTGTTACTACGGGCATTAAATTACATGGATTTAAGAAACTCGTGGTTACTTTTTTTTGACACATTTTGAGTTTCAACATCATCCCTTACATTATCATTTTGTATCTTATTGGCACCTTTGGTCCTTCATTCAGTGTCTCGTGGACATTTGCCCCATCACGGACATCTGGTCCCTCACAGTCATCCGATCCCTTATGTACACCTTGCCCGCCTCCGTCACCACGTTCCACAGCGGCCACCCGTCGTTCACTGACATTCTATTCGGCATCTCTTCCGAAAATGATATTCTGTCATCCGCTAATATTTTATCCTACCGTGATTATTTTGTCCTCCACTATCATTGCATCCTATCTTAATATTTTGTCCTCCAATATCGTTACATCCCATTATAATATTTTGTCCTTTGACATTACACTGACATATTGCTCTACATTATTGCTATGCCCTACTCTGCTTTTCCCAATACAATATATTTTCTTTTCCCTTTGAGTTTCTACCCCAAAAAAGGAACTAGTTTATTACAAACTCCCACAATGAGGTTTGTAAGAGCATCTTTGCCTCTGTGAGTAAGATGAATTCCATCAGAAGCTTAAAGGTCATGATGGTTGGAAAAGAGATACCAAGGATCAAGAAAGTGGTATCCCATATGTGTGCACAATCGTGATATCCTCTCATAGATCCCTATGGCTCTACTTTTCCAACGCGAGCCAGCGTAGATCCTCGAAAGGATCACACATTCTACGTGACGGTTCCTACGCTCCTTCATCTCCTGAAGGAAGAACTTGTAATTCCGAACAAGTTCTTCTGATCTCACCCTACCTATATCGTTACTTCCTATATGAACAATCATAACCGTGCTCGTCCACCTTTGCTCCCTGATAGTTTGGGTACAATCGGCGATTCCACAGCCCAGTTGATATACAAGCTTGCAACGTCGTTTAGTCTTCCACTGCAGGATGTCGTCATAGCCTGGCACCATGGAGTCCTCACCATCAAGAACTTCTGAATTTCAGCTATCTCATCTTTCAGCAGAGCAAAACGATTGGCTAGAGCCAGTGGTTGCTCCGTAGGGCATTCGTTTACCGTACGCTGGCTCGACAAATGGGATCCCATGAAACGCCACTCGCTCACGGCAGTGGCAGAAGTGGAAGAGGTGGAACGCTCTTTGGGCTGTGGGAAGAATTTACTCTTATCACATAGCACACTCTTAAGAGGACGAATTTCTTCCTCAAACATTCTGAGACGGTCCTTCAGGTTCAGACAACATTCACAAGCCGTTTTGCTCCTCCTTCGGCAATACAGACTGGAAAGAGAAAATATAAATCAACAAAAGAAACAAAAGTGGTTACTAAATAAACTGAATACGCGAAGCTTACATTTGGAGTACAATAACAGACTACTGTTTTGATTATAAATTACTAGAACACTACAATTTATCTTATACCTGTAACTGTATACCGCTATACGTATACAATTACAAAAACATAACTCAATCACTTGTCCCTATTCAAAGATATAAACTTCACAGGAAGCAATACATTTAACAAGAGGTATTCGCTAGCTGATGTCTCGGCAGCAAATGAGTTCTCTGACTGAGATCACGGAGTAGACTCTATGCTGAGGTAACGGAACTGCATTGTATGGTACACGTATGTTTGTATTGAATGAATGGGTAGTTTTTTTTTTATCGTTATAATTTTTGGTATGCAGTAATGAAGATGAAAAAATTAAGGTCGTAAAGTCATTATTGCTGAATATAGCGCTTACAAAGTTTCTTACTCTGGAAAGGAAAGTAGATATGCTTATCTATTCATTGATCAATTTACGCATTTAGGTTTTTTTTTCCTCTATTTATCTATTCAATTAACTATTTCTTTATCTTCAGTTATCTATTTATATATTCATTTATTCATTCATTCCCTAATCAATCTATTTATCTATTAATTAATTTATTTATTTCCTTATTTATTTGGTTATTTATTCATTCATTCGTTTAACTATCTATCTACCTACCTATCTATTTATTTATCTATCTACCTACCTATTTGTTTGTTATAGATTCATCTATGTATTCATTTATTAATTTACTATAATTTTTAGTTCAGTTGATCATTTCTATTATCATTTACCAATATCTTTATTACGATTATCATTCCCACAAAGAAATATTTTTATCCATGATGATATGAATGATGTCTCTATTAACTATTTAAGATGTAATAATTCTGTTCTAGTAAACGCCAGATGCCAGATTTAGAGAGTTTTTGATTGGCAAAGCGTATGCAACGCAGCCAATTACGTAAGAATATATTAACTGGTGTAGTTATGAGAAATATTACCAATGAATATGCCATTGCAATATTATCACCTTTGATGTAAGTTGTAAAGAAAAATATCATTTGAAGAGATTAAGGAATTAAATACTTTAGTTCCCTGATCCTCACTCATATGGACTTTAGTTCATCTGCAACTCATCTTTTTTCACACTCACGTTCCCTCATTCTCACACTTACTCTCCCCATTCCTCATTAACAATTTTGTTTCATTCTCAATCACATTCATTCAGCCTAACTTTTATTCACATTATTTTAACATTATTCACTCCCATACTCCTTCATTTTCACTTACGTTCATAATAGACTATCCACCCGCTCAGTCACTCAACTATCCATCCACTAGTCCACCTTCCTACTCACTTACCATTATCCTCACCAATCTAGTCACCCTCATCCACCCACATTCACCATCACCTCAAACTCTCAAGCATTACCTCACAGTCTCATTCACTCTCACCCTCATCCTTACCCCCCACCCTTCTACATTCAACCACCCACACGCTCTCCCCACCCTTATATTCCTCACCCACGGTGACCCGCAATTATTCACTTCTACTTGATAACACGCTCACCCACACACTCATACACACGTTTATTCTCTTACACTCATTCATTCATACACTCACTTATCCACAGCCCCTCACATACACACAATCAGCCACATGTGATCCTGTACTCTTTCTCATACTCGCATTCCCATTCACACTTACATTCACACTCAAACTCACACTAGATTACATTCTAATTCAGACGTACATTCACACACACTAACTGACTGATCACACAGACAGACTTACTGACTCACTGAATCACTGACTCAAACTCACTGACCAACTGACTGGATGACGTAGTGGCTGACTAACCGGTTAGTTGCTGAGTTAAATAGATAGGATGGCTAATGTACTGGCGATTGACGCCGGGCAAACGTTGGTTGACTAACATGCGATATGTAATAGGGTCTTGTTGGCTAATTAATTCATGTTCCAATGCAACCACGAACAGATCAATTGACTAAAACGACTATACAGCCAAGCGATTGATGTTTGAGTGACGTGTATGTAGGGCCATCCATTTGTTGATTGATCGCCATGGTTGGGCAACCACGCATTAGTTGATTGAATTGTATGTGGGTACTCATCCGAATAATGATTGATCACTTTGTATCTATTCTCAGCCTGCAGTGCGTCACTGCGACGTCATGAATTGCTACCTAACTAACGTCGTGCTGCTAATTAGCTTCCTGAACAAAATCGTTTGACATTAACTAATTACTACTAGGTTTTGGTCTGTGTTCCCTATCAAAGACTTTTGTGAATCCTGATAAGGTGTCTAGACTCCAGCATGAGCACTACAGTTGTGAAGATGTGTCGATTCTATGAATAGTATCGCTACTTGTCAATCATCTCCTTCAGCGATGCAATAGTTGTACGAATTGCCATTGCATGTTCTTGTGGATTTACCAAACGCATGTTCAACAAATGGAGATAAACAAAAATATAAACATATATAGTTTACTGGCCACATATCGAGGCATAATAACTTACAATAGGTACGTACGGTATAGTTAAGATACACATGTTATACCAATTAATCAACTGCCTCGAATGTCGCTGTCTGGAAACCTGCAGCCCTACAGCAGCTGGCACCACCACCCCATAGATCTCTCTAGTAAGAAGCAATAAAATGTTGTCTGTTTTACCTTTATGCACCACTGTTTCTGTGTCACTGACTAAAAGTGGTAGGATGGGATCAGTCACAGGTTGCCAGCTGTCCTTGTGTTTAAAAATGGAGGAAATACAGACGAAGTTGATAAAAAGATATCTTAGGCTAGTTCAGAGACTGAGCATGACCCTTTCATAGCAATACCTCTTTAGTGAAGTGGTCACGAAGCCGACGAGGTTTGAAGGCTAGGGTCAGGGAAATTACTTTCTCTGACGTTCTTATTTGTAGAATCATCTCGTGCAGAGCTTTCACGAAACAGCAGAAAACTATAACTAAAAGACACTCATAATTTATAAACAATAAACAAATGGTTTTACATACGATGAATAAAATCGTCTGTCCTTGAAAAAATAACCTGTACTTCATCGGCGTTGTTATGTATTCATCACTATGCAACATTGTAATATTTTGACAAACAAATGTTACATCTTCAACGTTCATATTCATTCCCTTGTCCAACAATGACCATTGTGATATGCTGAAGTTGATCAAATCAAACTCAGGGTAGTGTGATGCAAGGAAGGAAACTTCAAGGCACATCTAACTGGGTTCCTGATTAATTCCATTTGTATCTTCTTCCATTCTAAAATAGTTGTATAATTTCTCGGGTGTACACCTGATTCCATTTGCAAACATTACAGTGGTTGATTCCCGGGAGCCGTGTGTGGTGTATTAAGTAGACCTGCGAGTCTCAGATTTACGATGTGAATGAGTCTTTTACAACAAAACAAACTAGGCTAGGACGGTGCCCCTTACAGAGGACTTTGTAGCAAGGAACCATGCCCTTGGCCCCACACGCTGGCGGCAGGGTTCGAGTTTCCGTCACCTCGACCCCCGCCGCAAGTAGGAAAGCTTCAACCCGTTCGGGCAGCGAGCGACTATTTTCTAATTGTGTGATTTAATGAGCCATTTACGGTTTCGCCGAAGACACTAACCACCGTAGTACCCAGGAGTGAAGAAGTTGTATATCAACATCATCGTCGATCAACACACTACTCGACAAATTATAGCGTTTGTATTATTACATACATACATACATAAACCAAGGCTTTTTCCCCCATACAAGGGGGGTAGCCAAAAAGAAAAAGGCATAAAATCATTCCCACCCATTCCATCCCTGAATACACTCCACACCGCCTCCACCCTCCCTTTCATCTTAGCACCTCCTGAATGACGGGTCATCCCTGCACCTTGTCCACTGCCCTGGGTCAGAAGCAGTGTCGCAAGACACAGCACATCCACAGTAAGGCCGCTTCATTAAATCGGCGACCCCCCCCCCTCTCCGTCCCCCCATTGCATAAAACGAGAGGACGGGGAGAAATCCCTTCGGGCTGCGTCAAATTTTGCTCACACATACTACCTCACCCCCCATCCACCCGCCCATTCCACCTCATGCTATCACAACATCATCCATATACAATCATTCTCCATTCACCCCTGTCTTCTGTCCTCTCCCGTCCTTCCTCAACAGACATTCCCCTCTTCCCCAAAGCCCCCTTCACCCCATCCATCCACCTCATCCTAGGACGCCTCCTCATGTTCACACCCTCCACATCTGCCTTCCACACCTCTTTTACTAGTCTTTCTTCACTCATTCTTTCCATGTGTCCAAACCATCCTAATATTCTTTCATCAACCCTATCTCCCAGCTCCCTTTCCACCCCCGTTCTCCTCCTCACCTCCTCATTTCTCACTCTATCTAGCCTAGTAACCCCCACCATACTTCTCAGACACCTCATCTCAAACACATTCAAACTCCTTCTCTCTTCTTCTCTTATGTTCCATGTTTCTGCCCCATACAGTGCTGTTGGCAC
>NW_027467712.1:1980832-1983332 GCF_046742065.1 Oratosquilla oratoria
TGATGCGTAAGTGCTATCAATGCTTCGTCATACAAAGTCTGTGATATCGATAAAGTGTAGATTACGATACGCTGAATATGCCACTATCACCAAATATTACGTAGCATTACTGACGCATCTTCATGAGGCGGTTGATACTTGTAGGTAACACCAGGTAGTTTTTATTAATTTTATATTGCAGTACAATGTACCTCATCTAATGTTAAGCGAGAAAATCCAAGACCTTTATCATAGTGTTCATATGCGTTTCTCTTTAATTAATTAATTAATTGATTAATTAATAAGTAAATAAATTATTTGATTATTATTTGTTATTTATTATTTATTGTTTATCATTTATTATATATGTATATATGTATATATATATATATATATATATATATATATATATATATATATATATATATATATATATATATAATATCAATAAGAGGACTGGGATTTAATATGGGCTAAAGCAGCAGCACGCTTTGTCATCATGAACAATATACACACATCCCCTGATCCAGACGGACACTTCAGCCACGCGACGACCAACAGGCGGATAATTGGTCCACCCGCTGCGATAACTCGTCACACCGACAGATGACGTCGAGTGGGGGACCATCCTGACACATTGCCACGCTCCTTTGTTATGTCATATATATTGACCAACTTGACTTCAAATTCTATTCCTCTGAAGAAGCCACTTAGGCGAAACAAGTTAGAAATAAAAATATTTCCTTCATCCATTATTAATATCATTGTTATTATTACTACCGTTATTGTTGTTGTTGTTATTATTATTATTGTTATTATATATATATATATATATATATATATATATATATGTGTGTGTGTGTGTGTGTGTGTGTGTGTGTGTGTGTGTGTGTGTGTGTGTGTGTGTGTGTGTGTGTGTGTGTGTGTGTGTGTGTGTGTGTGTGTGTGTGTGTGTGTGTGTGTGTGTGTGTGTGTGTGTGTGTGTGTGTGTGTGCCTACCTGCGTGCATGAATTTTCGAGTGAAAAAAAATATTCACCCAAGCTAGATTCATTTGACATATGAACACCAGGGATCGATGTATCACACACCGCCCTAAATATGCCTCTCAACTAAGAAATAGCTTCTCTGTGGGTGGTTATAATTGGAATATTTAATCAGTCATCCACTATTTTCCGTTTTTCATGGATTGGTTGTCGAAGTGTGTTGCGTGAAAGTCATTTGAGCTCAATGCAGCCCCGATGTCGCATAATGAAGAGACAGTTGGTAAAATAAGTTCTCTGACGCTTTGGCGACAAGTGTTGGCGTGAGAATGTCTCAATTCACATCTGACTGTGAAACCGTCCGCCAGTGTCAGTCAAGGTAACAAATAAACAAGAATCCACCCGTTTGGTGGTGGCAAACTCTCACGACATTTTCCTGTGTCTTTGCATTAAGAATGCTCACCAGAAAATGCCAAAGAAATTGTTTAACTGCACCATCGCTCAATGGAGATTCCTAGCAAATACTCGATTGTGGAGTGCTGAAACAAATGGCTGTTTTAAAAGAAATTCAAATAACTTTATGACTAGGTATGACATATGGTAAAGAACATGGAACTGTATAATGTAGGCCTGATGTTTTCTTGCAGTCTCCTCAATTCTTATGTTTTTATGGAGGGAGTCCTCAGCACTGGGCGTTTCTCAAGCCTATTGAACCTGAATGGATTTTTCTTAGTCAAACGAAACCACTTGGTGGAAGTTATATCAAAACTCTTTGGATGACCATTATATTTTAATGGATTAATAAAAAATACTATTTAACATGTTCAGGTCTACAGGTTCTTTTAAGCTGAATAAAAACACAAAATGTCCTCCAAAACTAAATTGTTAGGGCAACCACTTGGCCTTAATGAGCTCAGAGTAAATCACATTAAATATAAGCGTTCCGTGGACACTAAAGGTGGTGAAGCTTCATCGTTTCACACAACAGTAACCAACTGCGCTGCTGCCTCCAGTCGACCTCGAGTCCGTGTGTAGACTGAAACAGGCGGACTCTTCCCATGTCCGATGGTAGACACACCTGGATGTAGTTTCAACCTCGTGAATGACACATCCTACTGTGTATTAAATGCTGAACGCACACCCTTTGCCAGTGGTCTGGTTCACTCTGCTAATTTCACACGTAAACCGCCGGATGGAGAAAGCAAATGATATTTGAACCTGTGTTTGCACCTGTCACTTGAGTGACATTTCTCTTGGCAATACTACGTCCCTAACACCTTCATTATGGAGCACCACTTCTTCATTTCTTTCTATTAGCAGCCTGGTTACTTTAACCACATTTTTAGCACACTTTCAGTAAAGGAGGAACAAGTCCATGTAGATTATCCTCTTCCGTATCGGGTAGCAATTTATTTAGTTTGGGTGGCGTAGGCTTGTTTTAGTCATCTCCGTGGCATTCTCTCGGTAACAAAATGGTTAATGATAGCGTTATAAATTCCAGGGCTTTGCGGAAGGATAGTTTGTGTTTGCAAAGGCATAA
>NW_027467712.1:1985832-1988332 GCF_046742065.1 Oratosquilla oratoria
TCTTTCAATTAATTGCTTATTTGACTATGTATTTTGTCTGTTAGTTCATTCCTGCATTCTCTCAAAATCCAGCTTGCCATTTCATCTGGTCCATGTAATTTTCTGACATCAAGATTACTCTAGTGATTGATTATTTCATTCCTTGTTACTTCCATTTCTTTCATAGGGGGGACTTTCTCCTCCCACTCGATATCTTTAGGTTGTATGTTCTCCCTCGTAAACACCGATTTAAAATGCTTGTCTATAATTTCTGCTATTTCTGTTTCCTCTGTGTATTCAGCTCTTCCTTGTCGTAGTTTCTCTAATTCTTGTTTGTTTTCAGTTTGTTGTTTACAATTCTGTAAAATATTTTTGTTGATCTTTACATTTTTTCTGACATCTTTTTCGTATTTTCTCTTTTCTGCTCTTCACACTTGTACATATTCATTTCTATAACTAGTATATATATATTTTTTCAGGCCTTTTGTCTGTTTTCCATTTTATCCAAGCTTTATCCCTTTTGTCTTTTAACTCCCTACATCTTTTGTTGTACCAATACTTTAGAGCTTGGATTAGTAACAGAAAACAGCGGGTCACCATAAATGGAACAAAATCTAGGTGGGGCAATGTTACTAGTGGGGTCCCCCAGGGCTCGGTTTTGGGTCCCTTATTGTTCATTATGTACATAAACGACTTAGACGATGGGATAAATAGTGATGCTAGTAAGTTTGCGGACGACACTAAAATAGGACGCCTAATTAGTTAGGAGACGACGCAGAGATTCTGCAGGAGGATCTTAATAAATTGTTAACATGGTCAGTGAAATGGTAAATGAACTTCAATATCTCTAAGTGTAGCATGTTAAACGTAGGGCTACACAACCCCGAAAATAGATACAATTTAGATAACACGTTTTTAGAAAAATCTGAGTGTGAGAGGGACTTGGGTGTTCTGGTGAGTCCGGACCTCAAAACCAGGAAGCAGTGCATTAGGCTTCATTGCTAGGACGGTAACGAATAGAAGTACAGAGGTAATTATTAAACTCTATCTAGCGATAGTTAGACCCATCCTTGACAATGCGGTACAGTTATGGTCTCCGTCCTACAAAATGGACATCAATTCACTAGAATCAGTACAAAGAAGAATGACCAAAATGATACATGGACTCGGAAATTTGCCTTACGAAGAGAGGCTTAGGCACCTAAACTTACACTCTCTGGAAAGACGTAGAGTGCGGGGTGATCTAATAGAAGTAATCAAGTGGATCAAAGGTTATAACAAGGCTGAAGCAAACAAGATCATCATAATAAAACAACAGGGCAGGACTCGCAGTAATGGGTATAAACTGGACAAATTTAGATTTAAGAAGGAAATAGGCAAGAACTGGTTTACTAATAGGGTGGTCGATGAATGGAATAAACTTAGTAACCATGTAGTAAGCACTGAAACTATCAGTTGTTTTAAGAAACGATTAGAGAACTTTATGGATGGGGATGACAGGTGGTGATGGATACGGAGCTGCCTAGTGTAGGCCTTATGGTCTCTTGCGGTCTCCTTTATTCTTATGTTCTTATGTTCTTATGTTTACATATACTTTTTCTTGTTTTTGTCTTTGAACATACTTTTCCACTCCCTTTTTTTCCAAAATATTCTGTGTCTCTTCTACTGTAGTTTCCTCCTTGTGTATCCTTTCCCAGTCTCCTTTTTGAAAGAATTTCCATACATCAATCTTCCCATTCTATATTGTTCGTTTATTTTCCATGTATTTTTTCTTATTAGTTCCAGTTCAACCAATATGTGGTCACTTTTACTTATTGGCGTCTTATATTCTTTTTTTTCTTCACTATTTCGGGTTCTGATGTGATTATTAGGTCCAGTCTTGATGGTTCTTCACCATTTCTATACCTAGTATTCTCTTGTATCCATTGTGTCATTGTCTGTTCTATAATCATATCAGGTAGTACATTTCCCCATAGGTCGTCTCCACCCTTCACTGTCTCTCTTCCCAGCAGATTTCTTTACTATTAAAGTCACCCATTATAACTATTCTTCCTCCATCTTCCATTATCTTATTTAGTGTTATCCTTGTGTTTTCTAACATATTTTATGTTCTCTCTCTTCCCACGCAGCCGTTTTAGGAGACATATAATTTACTACAACCTTCCTGATCTTTCATCCCTGTCCTCCACTTCCATCTTTATCATCTCTATTCTATTCTTTCCATATGTGACATTCCTCATATTTATATCCTTCTTAATCAGGAACATAACTCCACCCCCTTGTTTTACCCCTCTGTTTCTAATCCAATGATTATATGCACCATGTCCTACACTGTTGGGTGGTAGTGGACCTTTCAATTTTGTCTCTACAATTGCTATTATGTCCGGTTCTTTTTCCTTCAGGTAATCATTCAGTTCGTTCAAGACTGTTGTTAAGTCATCTATGTTTGTGTAAGACACTTTTAATTTTCTGCTACTTCCATCGTGTTTTTTTGTTTCCTTTCCGTTTTTCTCTGCCATGA
>NW_027467712.1:1993332-1995832 GCF_046742065.1 Oratosquilla oratoria
TGAGATACGAAACATAAGCCTTGAGATGTGAAATGTCAAAATATGAATCGTGAAATGTGACATACTATTGTGAAATACAAATTGAGAAATGTTAAAGTAAGATGCGAAATGTGAACTTTGATTGTGAAATACGTCTTGAGAAATGTTAAATGTACGTGAAATATGAACTCTGTCTAAACGAAATGTGAAACGTGAATATATGAAATCTGATATGTGTATATACGGAATGTGAATATTTGAATATGTAGTCATATATGGTTGTGTGCTTATAAAAACGAGTGTGAGTGGATTTGGGTCTATGTATGGTTTTTGGAACATTGTGATTTGTTGGAGAAAGTGGGTAAAGAAGACGCCTATCAAGATCCATCAGGGGCACATACGTTCGCAGGCCGCCTGTCCGGCCGCCGAACAAAATCAGGGGTGTGCAGGCCAAACTGAGCGTGTATGGGTCACTGAGGTTGCCGGACTGACCAGATTCCGGCAGCCGGACAGGCGAATGTATGGGCCGCTTTAGAGTGAAAATAAAAATAAATTTATTTCTTATTTAGACTCGTTGTCACAGCCCACATTGTCCCCCTGCCCAGAGTTCCCCCCCGGAAGAATTAGGCTAGGATATTTTGCCCACGGGGGAATTACAGACTAGTCCATTTCTTCCCCCTTCAGTCTAGAATGTCCCCCCTAAGAAAATCAAGGATATAAGATACACACAATAGTTTGTATTGATTTATTTTCACACATAAGGTTCCATGGTCATTACTTTAACACATAAGGTGCCATGTCTCGGCAGTACATCTACGTCTTCTGTCAGCATTACATACTCGAATGGTTGTCACCAGTACATCTATGTCTTGTCTCAGTAATACATATTCTAATGGTTCTCAGCAGTACATCTACTTCTTGTCTCAGCAGTACACACTATAATGGTTCTCAGCAGTACATCCATGTCTTGTCTCAGCAGTACATAACGTAACGTAATGTAACGTAACGTAACGTAACGTAACGTAACCTAACCCAACCTAACCTAGCCTAACCTAACCTAACCTAACCTAACCTAACCTAACCTAACCTAACCTAACCTAACCTAACCTAACCTAACCTAGCCTAACCTAACCTAACCTAACCTAACCTAATCTAACCTAACCAACTGCTGCTTGTGAAGTTTATAGAGATGGAGTAGGGGGGCAGTTTAGGCTGGAGGGGGAATAATTATATTATCCTAGGACATTTCCTCCCCCTCGGAGAAACTATCCTAGGATACTTTGCCCGGGGGAGGAAATATCCTAGGATACTTTGCCCTGGGGAAGAGATATCCTAGGATACTTTGCCCCCGGGGGGAGAAATGAGCGGGTGGACTTTTAGACTGGTACACCGTGTCTTCTTCATTCATCTTACACAAATAAATGAACAGACGCATGTACAAAGAAATAAATAAAGAAAAGATTGATAAATAGGTGAACTAATATATAAGTAGACATGTAGTCAAATAGGTAAATGGATGAATAGAATATTAAGTGAATGGGGTCTTGGGAACTCAGTCACCCATCACTCTTACTATGTGTTACGAGTCTGACAGCTTTGTAATTTCTATTTGAGTTATCCCAAAGACATGGGGTCTTGGGAACTCATTTAATATACTTTAAAAATCTATCGCAAGTCAGATATGTGAGCGAGATTCGTAACATATAAATTGGCCTTAAGTAGATAATGAATAAATATTCATATAAATAAATAAATATATGAATAAATGAATTAATGAATAAATAAGTAATAAAATAGATGAATGAATTAGTAATTACTAGAAATAAAACGCAATTTAGTAGAAAAAAAATCAGATTCAAAATAATACTTCACCTGATCAAAACACTCGAAAGAGTTTTTCATAAGAAACAAAATATTTAGAATAATGGCTGCATTGGAATTAACCAATCAATCTTTTTCTAACTGGAAAGGCATGAAAATGAAAATATTTCTCTGAATTTTATGTACCTTCGGTAATTATATAACATCCGCGTCCTTTGTAATTGCTTGTATGAATGTATGTTCTTATATATGTTTTCACATATTAACATAAAATTAATCTGAATGAAAATTTGGTAGTATCGAAGGTGAAAAGGGATAGGGCAAAGTAGAGGAAGTGATACAAGTGTGAAAGAAAAACCGTGAGTAAGAAAGGGAACAACCAAGGTGTTCCTGAATTTATATAATTATGCAGAATAAACAAATTAAACTAATGAAGATATTGCGCCTGATTCACGTTAGGGTAATTTGTCTTAGAGTCCACAGGATGGGATTACCTGTGGTTAAGTTCGTAGTGTTGAATGTGGTTATAGTAATGATTGTTGCTATGGTTATGGATGTAATTATGGTTGTGGTTGTGGTTACGGTTGCTTTTGTGACTGGGTTTGTAGTTGTGGTTGTAGTTGTGGTTGTGGTTGTGTTTGTAGTTATGGTTGTAGTAGTGGTTGGTTATCGTTTTCAATGCTGTGGTTTTTATTTTAGA